>NC_062965.1:5320055-5506390 GCF_023119035.1 Salvia hispanica
TCACTCGTATCCAACTATATTAATACTCTATTAGTAAATTTTAAAGTTAATAAATTATAAAACAACCACATGTATATTTACCTAATTTCTTAACATTATCATAAAACTACTTATGATGATTAAATCAATTTTTTTTTATATTTAATATCTTAACTCAAAAACCATAAACAAAATTAAATTTGTTATAAAATAATAACAAAGTCATTCACATCCAACTATTTTATTGTTCAACTATTTTAAAACGGTAAATTATAAAAATGACTATATATATAATATATATTTAATTTCTTAGTACTCCCATCCAACTAATTAATGGTGATTATGTCGGTTTTTTGTGTACTATAAAATTGATTAAAACGATAATATCCATTCACATTCAACTATATTAGTATTAAATAATTTGAATAATTATAAATTATAAAAATGACTACATGTATATAGTTTGATTTAGTATTGTCATCCAACTAATTGACATGTAATAGTATCAAATAAATTAAAATGATAAAATCATTCAAATCGAATAACTCTTAAATTGTAAATTATAAAAATAACTGCAGTATATATATACTACTTAATTTCTTGTACTATCATCCAACCATTTAATGATAATTAAATCGGTTTACTTATATAATAATAATAATAATAATAATAATAATAATAATAATAATAATAATAATAATAATAAATATTAAATTGAAATAATAATAGTCATTCTCATTCAACTAATTTATTATTGAGTAATTCTAAAAAGTGATATATATATTTAATTTTTATTATCACACATCTAATCGATAATCATTAATTCAATTTTCTCGTGACTCAACATTATTTAAAAACCATGGAACATAAATAAATTCAATATGTACTACTTAAAAAATACATTAAAGCTACGTTAGTCAGTCACATCGAAAAATTGTAAATTATAAAATGACAACAATAAAAACTGTAAACTATAAAAATACAAGAATATGTACTTAACTTATGAGTACGGTCATTCAACAAATTAATTATCATTAAGTCGATTTCATTTTATTCGCTACATCCAGAATATAAAAAATCATGCAATGAAATTAAAATTGATATAATATTAAAAAATAAGTTAAAAAAATAATTTGAATCGAAATATTTCATGATTGAATGATTCTAAAAATTATAAATAAATGCAACTACTTGTATATGTATTTAATTTCTACTACAAAGACCCTTCATGTTAATTAAGAAAGAAATAATAATTAATATTTCCTTAATATAAAAATACTCATAGCTAAAAGTAAATTAAAATAAATAGCATTCATATATCTGTTTTTGGATATATAATGAAAAAGGGAACAAGCTAAGGAAAAATAGCATTGATGGAAAATAACACAAAAATAAAAAGATATTGCAAGAAATGTTAAACCATTATGGCTATAATATTTTCTCATGTAGTCCACGTATCAAATATAAAAATGCTTTACTATTTTAATTTATTTTTTCCATATATTAAATTATTTTACTTTCACAACATTTGATGATTTATATCGTATGATAATTTGAAATAAATTTTTGTAAAAAAATCAAACAAGTTATGAAAAAATAATATAAATGACAAAAAAACTAGATACTAATGTATAAAATGATCAAATATGAATTTCTTTCAAAAAAAATATGGTACTATATTAAATTATATAGTACTACTAGGAATTATTTTATGATTAAATATAGTACTTTAATTATGTAGTGTGTTAATTAGTATTACCATAAACAAGTCATAATCTAAATCAATGATATGTTTCTAAACTAATAGTTAAAAATAACGAACATTAAATAAGGATAAATTAGTCATAAAATTATATCCTAAAATATAGAACTAAATTAAAGGGTATTTTGTATACATAATTTTTGTTAATTTATCTTTTCCCTTTTTAATATTGCTATGATATAAGTAAAATAATTATTCAGATTAGTTTTTTTCTTAAAGCATCAAACTCGAGACGCAACGCATCCTCCATGAAGATTCGAGACACATGCCTCCATAAATGCATATAGTACTGTTATCACGACAAATCCTGGGTTGTTGAAGATCAACGTGTCGATACTAAACCCTCTTTATCATCAACAATTAGGATTTAATTACACCTATTAAGTACTCCCACCTTATAATGATATACAGTAAACCCTCTTTATTACCAACAATCAGAATTTAATTGTTCCTATTAAGTACTCCCTTACCTTATAATGATATGCAGTAAACCCTCTTTATCATCAACAATAAAAATTTAATTACTCCTATTAAGTACTCCCACCTTATAATGATATACAGTAAACCCTCTTTATCACCAACAATGAGAATTTAATTATTCCTATTAAGTACTCCCTTACCTTAATAATGATATGCAGTAAACCCTCTTTATCATCAACAATAAAAATTTAATTACTCCTATTAAGTACTCCCTTACCTTATAATGATATACAGTAAACCCTCTTTATTATCAACAATCAGAATTTAATTACTCCTATTAAGTACTCCCTTACCTTATAATGATATACAGTAAACCCTCTTTATCACCAACTATCAGAATTTAATTACTCCTATTAAGTACTCCCTTACCTTATAATGATATAAAGTAAACCATCTATATCACCAACAATCAGAATTTAATTACTCCTATTAAGTACTCCCTTACCTTATAATGATATACAATAAACCCTCTTTTCATCAACAATAAAAATTTAATTACTCCTATTAAGTACTCTCTTACCTTATAATGATATACAGTAAACCCTCTTTATCATCAACAATCAGAATTTAATTACTCCTATTAAGTACTCCCTTACCTTATAATGATACACAGTAAACCCTCTCTATCATCAACAATCAGAATTTAATTACTCCTATTAAGTACTCCCTTGCCTCGGTCTCACTACAAGTGAGACGTTTTTTTATGGTCGTTGTTTTGCAAAGATCATACTAAATAGTAAAGTAGAGATAAAGTAAAATAATAGAGAAAATAATATAGAAGAGAGTCGTATATACATTATTCTCTTACTTACTTACATTCTCTCAATTCTAACTATTTATTATTATTTTTGCAAAACAACGGAGGGATGGAGGGAATACTTCCTCAATACCATAATAGATGTTATACTTGTGGATGGAATTTTAGGAGATGTTTTATGTGTTAGGTGAAGAAAAAAAATATTTATATTGATGTGAGAGAGAGTTATTTCTAAAAAAAAGAAAATGTTACATTTTTTAAGAGACAAACCAAAAAAAGAAAGTATAACATCTATTATGAAACTGAGGGAGTAGCACACAGTGTACTACTGCATCAGGTGTACTATTCTATCTTCGTACTATTACTATCTTCCTTATCTTTCAAAATTGAGTTCTCGAAGTTAAGTTAACGTCAACTTGAAGAATTATTTAATTATAAAAAGTTGAAGAAAGAACTTTTTTTTCGCATGTCATAACATTCAATATTAATATTGAAGGTCAAATTATATTTAGAAAATTCGTTAAAAATATATAGTGAAGATATTTATAACAAAATATGAGTATGTGATAAGTTTAGAAAAAATATACATCTTTCAAGGTAGTGAGAGTATTTTCATCCGAAAAAAATTGAAAATAGTAATAAAGTAATTCGATTGATATTAATTCATAATTGACGGACCTCAAATAATATTTTCAAAGTTCACGGATTTAAAATGATACTTTGACAAAGTTTATGGACTAAAAAAGAAGGTCCCTCATATTATGCATTTGCTTTTGTGATAGGGTTTAAGTTCCCTATCGAGTGGCTTGTAGAGCACGCGAAGATTTAACGGAGCAAAAGAGATAATTCCCTAGTTGAAGTTCTATGGTTTTGGAACAAGAATGAGAAAAGGAGTATTTTATTTCTTAATTTTCAATTGATCAAAATGATAGAGAATTCTATAATTTATAGAATTCTAAACCCTATCTTGCTAAGCAAGCAAAATATATTAAAAAGATTACAAAAGATATGTAAAATCAAATCAAATACTATTAAAAGATACTTTGGAGATTGAGAGAGATTTGGATGCGATCATGTGCGTGATTTGGATGCTCGAGGGCCCTATCAACTTTCCCCCGGTTGAAATCCACCTTGTCCTCAAGGTGGGAAATCC
Source organism: Salvia hispanica (assembly GCF_023119035.1). Classification (NCBI taxonomy): domain Eukaryota; kingdom Viridiplantae; phylum Streptophyta; class Magnoliopsida; order Lamiales; family Lamiaceae; genus Salvia; species Salvia hispanica. The sequence continues at coordinate 5,324,187 of NC_062965.1, forward strand.
GAATTGCAATAGTATGTCCACGGAAATCACCAAGACGCTGCCGAAGTCTCCATAAGCTTCAATCAACATATGCACTAAATGAGAACAGTATATTATCCTGATGAAGTCTTCTCGGATTCATAACAGCATCAATATCATCCGACTCAAATATTCCTGGATCAAATATGCGAATCCCATAAAAGAAACTATGTTTGTTTCGCTCAAGAATATTGCAAAGATCCTCAGCGGTTGCTCGCACGTGGAGAAACATTGGCAGCTTTATAGTGTATGCCAACTCAAATTGCTTATCGAAGTACCTTCAATTACCAATATCCAAATCATTTTTTAACATTATTAATTCGTCTTTTATTGCAGGTTATTTTCTTAGATGTAGGAGCACTGGCAGTGGCAGATCTACATGAGAAAGAAGGGGACACAGATTCAGATCTCATGAAGCACATTTCAGATTTCTTTAGTTCTCTTTTGATGGTTCTCCTTTTTACCTTTTATTATTGCTGATGCAGTTTAATATTTAATGCCTTTAATTTTTCTTACATAACATTTATTTCTATTTTCCACTAATATATTTGATTTTATTATCTTTTCTCTATTCTCAAGCTTAATTCCTTTTAATATTTTGTCTTTTTAAAATTTTCTATTTGCAGTGCATTTAATTTTTATGAAAAGTATTTTTAGTACTTTTTTAATACAATTAGATTATTTTTTTAATCATTTTTCAATTATTTAGTAAAAAAAATTAATTCTCTTCTAATACATTTCATATTTTTATCTTTTGTATTTCTAATGCATGGGGTTTTAATCTATGAAAAAACTAGATTTAAATACAAAAACACAAAACCATGTCACGAGTATGACATTTTCAGGTCATTGTTAGTCTATGTTTAGGTCATACTCTACTAACAAAGAATGACCTAAAATGTTTTTAACATGACATTAAACTCAAATCTTATAATGTGACCTAAAACTGCTTAATTATGACCTTTCGTGTTTTTGTTTAGGTATTGACCATTAGATCATCTAATCCTAGTACCAAAGATTTGGGTTGCATTTCTGGATTTAGATACATTCTTATTTTGATAATCTCATTAGCATATATTTATTTAATTTTTAAAAGTTATTGAATTTTTTTCTTAAATACGCCAAAAGATGTTTTGTCATTAAAAATAATGCACTTTGTAAAAGCTTAAATAAATTATCTCCAATATATAAATATAAGCATTTTCATTTTAGACAGTGAAAGCCACCCAAATAGAAGATAATGAAGTTTTTTCGAAAAAAATAATGACATGTTCATGAGAAGATAATTAACCGATTCTATAGCTCCAAGTTGATATAATTACCATACCCCCAAATCGAAAATCTTGAATCCGCCACTGCATACATAGGAATATGACAGCTTAATTATATTGATGCACACCATGTAATGTTGAAAATTCTCTATCAAATATATGAAAAGTAAATAATTATCGTTTGTATAAGTCTGTCCTGTCTGAATTGGTATAGAGCTTTTATATCTTCAAAGTTTGCCAGTGGTAGACTAGAATTAAAATTAAAGTTCAGACTGGAAGTTAATGAGGCCCTTTTGAAAGAATCATACTGTACTGAAAACTGAATATACTATGTATTCCCTGACACTAATAGTATTTACTTAATTAATTCACATACATTGAATATTTACGTTTTTCTGAGTGAAGTGTTGTGGTTATTAGTTTCACCAAATCACTAGCAGAAATTTTGCAAGCATAAAGTTTGATTAATAATGCCAATAATTGAAGTGCATTAGTTATATAATTCTTAACAATATGCTATTACTGAAGCAGAGGCAAACACTCCAAAGTTTTCTTTGATATAGAATGGATAAATTAAATGTTCAAGATTAGACATTTGAGCATTTTTGTAACTGTAAAATTTAGGCTGCAACATATATACCACATTTCACTTTTTTCGAAATCGAAGAATGCAACCTAGTTGTTGAGGTTTGATTCAGCAGACGCGGTGAGGGGACGGAATCCATGCTCAAGACTGGCCTTCCAAATCTTCTCAATATTGAACATCACATTGCCACACTCATGCACATTCCATTCCTCTGCAGCATGCACGATTCCTGCCACACGCCACGCGCTCATCACTCTCCTCGGCAGCCAGTTCTGTCATTGATCAATGATTAAAAAAAACTCTATGTTAATTTATAGTGCATTTGAAAAAGTATTGTGATTGAGATTAGATGAGATGATGTGTGATTACTTCACAAGAGTCAAGATTCTCAATATGCTTTGGAGCCAACATTGCTGGTGTGGTGTTATACAAGCAATCTTTACGCGTTTTCTTTGGGGGGAACTGAGAGAAGGGAATGAACATGGTTCCTTTCGACGCCTTTTGTTGATCTGTTTCAGTTAGCCCGTCTCCCACCAACCATATCTGGATACATAATTGTGGAAACAATTAGTCAATAAAATGTAGTTTTGATGCAATGGTTATGTCTGTTTTAGATGCAAACCTTTGAAGGGCTGTTTTTGGAGAGAATCAGATTACTCGCGGCCTCACTGTTGAGCTTAGCTTTGATCTTCTTGTAGTCGTCCTCGTTCAATGTGAAGACCTATTCACAAGGGAGATTAAATCATCCATCTGTATTTAACTATACATGGCAAATGGATTCAGTTTGTTGTTATGATCATTAACCTGTATCCCCCCTTGGCATAAGGCGAGCGCGATGGAATATGCAACCTTGTTTGGATTGCCTCGGAACACCACCTGAGTTGTTCCTTTCGGAATGCTGTTCAGAACTATGGCAACTGCTAAGCTACTCCCATCCACCAGTTTCACTTTAAGCTGAGGGTGTTTTCTCAAGAAAACATCACCATTTCTGTTAAGCCCCTCTTCCTGATTCAATAACCCGAGGCTCAGCACCTTTACGCCCTTCTCATCCGCTTCGAGGATTGCATCTTCAATCAGGTTGTTTATCCACTCTTTCTGCCAATGCATGTAATACTGCAAAACATGTAAAACCAAAGTAATTAGAATTAGTTAATCTGTGTAATTTACACTTATGTGACTGATCATTGTGGTTTTATGTATTTACTTGGATGCTATACTTAGGCACAGCCCATGTTTGCAGTTTGAGGTTCTTGAAGACGTTTCTCTCGACAACAAATGTGCGGCCGTATATCCAAGTGAGCATCATGGACCATACAGTCACTGGCCACATTAGCCACAGGTACCACTTGGATTTGTGAGGCTCGGAGGCCAGGCTTGCGAATCCAACGCGCAGATGATATATGGATTCTGGCGTCGTTAGATGAGTGAGATGCACCAGATCAGGCACCTCCTCCTTTCTAACTAGTGAGCTTTCGTACAATGTATCAGAGGACTTGTCCATGGTGCCATACACGTAGTCGTAGAATGGCATGAAGAGCGAGTAATTGGTCCGGAATTGAGTGTGATGCAAGGAGTGGTACCTGTATACACCAATGCCATCCTCAATTAGATAATTAATTTAAAATTAGAGAACCAACTAATCTTTTTACTATATGGTAGATCAAATTAATTTCCATATATACAAAAAGTAAAATTAGTTGGTTGCTAATTATCTGCAAAGCAACACATCAATCATGAATTTATTAGTATTAACTGCATGAATTTCTAGGTCATGTAGGTAGGGATTTTGGAATGTGACAGATCAATCTTAATTAGGTGAGAAACCAAAATTGTAGTATGAATCACTATCTAGGAATAGTAGGTTTGGAACACATCACATTTTCCAACAAGTTATTAAAATCTGAAGGGGCCTATACATGTATTTTTGGCAAGCATGCATTAATCACATGAAGAAATGAAGAAATATCATCCAAAAAGATCAGCTGGGGACCTCATTATCCTCATTTAATATCACACATTGAAAATCAAGAAGTAAGCAATACTCACGAAGGCGTGTAGACGAGGTATTTGAGGGGAGGGAAGACGGAGAAGAGGCGTTTGGGTATGTGCTCGAAGTTGCAGTGTCCCATGTTGTTCATGAAGTCGATGTAGGTTATGTAACCGGCAAACGACAGCAAGGAAGCCGTCTTCGTCAACACGGTCGTCAGCAGTGGTATCGCGAAAAGGGCGAAGTAGGCTATGTGCTCCCCAAATGGATGTATCACAGCTACCACATATATAAAACATTGTTACTTAATTTTAGATAAGTGGTAAATTTCAAGATTAATTAAAAGGCAATTATCATATCATCACCTAATTGGTCTTGTAACAACAACTAGAGTCAGCTAGCAAACCTAGAATAAATTTAAATCATGATTCTTGAATGTTCTATAAGTAGGGTATTGAAAAATATGTTACATGTGATGGGCTCGGTGGCGATGGAGGAGTGGTGGTGCGAATGATATCTCGAGTACAAGAAGTGGTGATGCAGCGCCCGGTGCAGCCAGTAGTATAGAAACTCCACCGGACCCGCATGTAGAAGGATTGTCCAAATCACACCGTCCGTTCGCCACCATGGAAGATTATGAGCCTCCTTGATGTATATATATCCAATGTAGAATAATATCCCATTGAATATAATCTGATCATCCCTGCAAACACACCATCACAATCATTCTACAGTTCGGGTGGGCTCGAGCCCCCTCAAAAACCTATATTTGTGGGTTTTCATACCAGTTTCTCTCGCGGTCGACCTGCTCAAACTCAATGTTTTTATCGACTATCCGGTTAGTCCCCTTGGCCGTGCGATAGCGAGAGTAGGAAATCCACAATTGGTTGTGGATCATTCTTGATAGCAAGAAAGGGAATATGATGAGTTGCCCAATATCCCTCTCGGTTCGATCCTTCGTCACGTATGTGTATGTTGAGTGTATTGCCCACGGCGCTATCACCACATACTACAACAACACAACAAAAAACACAAAAAGTTACACATATATTCATCTATTTTTATGAAATAGTACTAAGAATTATATACATACCTTAAAGTCTCCGAGCCAAGTCCATGGCCACTCGGTGAGAAATCCCGGTTTCGACGCCATAATTCTTCTTCTTTCCTTCCCTTGGTTTCTAATGCTTCAACATCTTCACGTCCATTGCCTTTATAACAAAAAAGACAATGTGTAGACTCACCACTTTTCCATAATAGCATTTCAATGATTCTGCCTAATAACTACCCTCCACGTGTTTCTCTCTTGTTTTTTTTCCCTTTTTTTAATTCATTTAGTTTTAGGGTTTGCATTTATGGAAGATGTACCATGCTAATTATTATTATGTACCATATCAGTGTATCTAACTCGACCCACACATGTACTTTGTAAAATTCAATTTCATAATTTTCACTTAGGGATCTCGCTCATCTAATGCATCTAATGTAGAATCGACGAACATCATCAATATACACGTAACAACGCGTGAGGAGGGTCGGAGTTACTGTGCGGTCAAATCGAGCCACTAAAATCCCAATCAAGGCAGATGCAGCCACCCTTAGCTGTCCTTTAAATCAACAAGCTTATAAATGGGGCATTTATTAGTCCCAACTGCCCAATCAATAGGGAGATTGAGTAATTGAGACTAACTACTCAACATATATCTAATTTAGTGAAACGGCAGAATAGCAATGCCAAATCATTTGTTTCATGCTCCTTCATATTTGGTATGGTTTGGCCTTCAACCAAACCAAACCATGCCTTAGGGTTTAATAACTCATATAGGCAATATCTTGCAACCAATTCGAAAGCTTGAGTCATTTATGCTGGATTTGCTTGTTAATTAGTACTAGTACTACCAAATTTTGAATTTTTCATAGATTTGAAAATTACAACTTGTTTAGTTGACAACTTGTTTAATGAGATGACAAACATTAGGAGGGCATTAATTAAAATCGTGGATGTAGACGAACAGATTTGCATATTATTATTATTATTATTTTATATTATCATGCAATTTAAAACTATCTTGTTTGTCACTTGACAATCTAGATTTATGCTGTCTGATTTTGGACAACGAGTTCATTACTGGAAGAGAAAGCGCGTTTGGTCCAAGCGCTTCACATGGAATGGTCGCAATAATATCTGTATGGGGCAATATTAATCTATGTTGCTACTGTTATGTGTCAATTTCGAGTAAATAAATGTCATTAGACAGAAGCAGCCATATTTTAAAAGCAAGATGTGACCTTTTGCAAGTTTAAATATTTTTATAATACAATGAGCTGCATTGCCATTAATTTCGATTAAAATAAAAAAATAAAATATCTGATATATAGTACTATTAATTTAATAAAACATTTAATTCTCCTACAACATAACTAATTTTTTTCTTACGAGTGATATATTATTCTTCTTTGGATTCAGATAATCAATCATCTACATCTAATCTCTTGAACAATAAAAATACTAATACTCCAAATTTTAGTGAATAAAAAATAGATATCATAAAACACGAGTCTTGAATCATAATAACATTAAATGTCAATAAGTCTACAAATATACAAGTTCAAATATAGAATAATAAACAGATTCTTTTTATGAAATATCTTACACGTAACAACAAATGGAATGTTATACAATCATATGGATGGGTTCATTTTTTGATCAGAAAGTAAAAATCGGTTCAATCACTAACCAATTTTCATAATTGATCAAGATGAGACTACAAATGACAGACGGATAGAGTATTTCTGATTTGTCCTAATCAAACACGACATTCGTATTTGATTTTTTCCTAACTCGATTAAGAGAGTATTAATTTGAGAGGGTTCACAATAATTTGAATGTGTTATTTTCTCTCTATTATCAAACATTCCCGGTTTTGTCTTTCTAACAAGGACAAAAGCTTTGGTGCTACCTTCTGCAACCCCTTTACTTAGGGGTGATTTACAACTAATTAGGATTTATAATTATAGTTTATGAACCCATGATTATAGTCTAATACTATTAATTTATTAATCTTAGTATATTGTAACATAAATAAAAGTTAGTACTTAATTCAAGTGGAGTATAATTAATTAATTGGGCAGTGATTATAAAGTGTATGATGCAAGCGTTAGCACGTGAGCGGGGGCTCCTTATTAATAAGCTTGATTAATTTGATTTGAGTATGAATCAAATCAATGCATTAAACTAAGCACCTAACTGACCCTACCTCTTATATACACAAACCTTATTACACCTACATATTTATAAATATAGAGTAAATACATATACACTATTTCACAACATAAAATTAAAGTTTTTTCACGATTAAAAATTGACTACAAATTAAATTGCATATGCTTTGGCTTTCAATTCTTATATTAAAATCTTCATGACCGGTCAAACTCAGTAGATCCAGCTACTTAAAAATCTTTTTTATAATTTATATGTCTATGTTTCGTATTCATCCATGTAGTGCGTACTCATAAATTAATTAGCAATATAAATGGTGCTTACCAAGTTTTGTGGCTGCTTGATGTCGCAATTAAATGAATGTAAATTAGGTATTAGAGGTATTGGTCGACTTTCTCACTTTCTTCTTTAATAAATCACCAACCTTTACTCACTCCATCACAAAACGAATGGGATGCAGGTTTTGATCAAAGTGTTTCCGTGTATTGTGAGTATAGAAAAAGTTACACTTTAAATACGGTGATATATAGAAATAGTTAATAAATGTGTCGTGATGAGTAGATAAAATAGTGATCTCTTGCGATAGAAAATGCAATTGAAGGAAATACTTGATTTGAGGCTTAACTCGTATACGATTCCCTAAACCACGAAACCAACGGTTGATGAAAAACACGGTCGTTCCAAACATGAGTTTAACCGCCGATTTTGGTTCTAGTTCTCACGACCCGTAACTAAACCAGTGTAACTGATAACATGGTTCCGACTTCGGGTTGACCAAACAATAATCCAGTTAAAATCGTCCACTCTAACTCTATCCCCAAACAATAAATTTAATGGGATGTGAGTTTAATCAAAATGATAGTGTGTATTGTGATGAGTGGAACAAAAAACTTCAACTTAAAGACTATGTTAATAATAGTAATGAATAAATATATTATGAGTGGAAGAAATTGTGATTATGTAATGGAAAGTGAGAATAAATTGAAATATTGAGTACTATTATACTATATAGTATTATGTAAGCTACATTTATAAATTGAAAGAAATTAGTTATATGAGTGCACTAATGGCAAATGGAACTATGTTAATTAGGAGATACAATGAACTATGTTAAGTATATATATTTAATCATACGCGTTACTGTACATGAAAATGAGGGTTTTGGTCAATATTATGAAGTATATTTTTATATTTTTCTAATGAGTTACTGTTGAAAGTTTTAACTTTAATTAAATATATCTATATATGGAAAGTTCATTTAATGTTTGAGGTTCACAACGTAGTATGTAATTTAATTTCCAAGGTCGTTAGGTACAAGTACAACTGATCCAATACGAAGTGTTTACAATTGTTTTAGACCTTTAGTTTGTCAGCGTGTTATTATTAGCGATTAATTAATACGCCAAACATCAACTTTGCCGACCATTATTTCAGACTTTAATTCCCCTTCAAAGTTAAAGTCGAGTCGGCAGAGACTGATGTGAACTTGTGAATAAATAAATAAATAGTTTCAACAAATTTTACTGGTGTTTACCTTATATAATAAAAGCATGGTCAGCTGTAATTAAATATCCCCATCTACCACCTCTATGATTCATTAATATACGTATGTTACGGAAGGATACGGATTTAACCTGAATTTCCAAAACGTTACATAAGGTGAATATATTTGGAAATGAATATGACTACACTCCAAACAAGTGGAAGATGAGTCATTTTCCGGCAAGTCCATTCAGATTCTAGTCACCGGAATATTGGTCGGATGGCAGAATTGATACAATAGGTTATGAGTTGTTTAATCAGTTATACATATAGTTATGTCGGATTAATTATTTATAAAAAAAAATGTGTGAACAATGCGTAATATGAACCACAATGAATCTACTTTTACTAACAATTTATGCAGTAATAGAGGTATTGATCAACGTATTACTCCATCCGTCCGTCATTAGGAGTCTCATTCATGGGTGTCACGGGTTTTAAGAAATGCTAAGAAAAGTGAGTGGAAAAAAGTTAATGGAATAGGGGTCTCACTTGTATATATTAGTTTTAAATGAAGTGTGAGTGGAAAGTGAGACCCTATTACCATTTATGGTAAAAGTGAACCGGAACTCTTATTCGTGGATGGACTAAAATGGAAAAACGGGACTCTTATTCGCGGACGGAGGAAGTACTATTACATAAATAGCATGAATTTCAAATTTAGTACAGTTGTAAAAATCATGAACTTTATTAGGTTTTGTAGTGTATTTCTCACGAAATCAATTTTTTCTTATCTCATGGGGAATTCATTACAAGGGGTAAGTTTATACTTTATGGGACAAATTTTAAAGTTAATGGAACCAAATTAGATCAAAGTTTGTTGTTTTAGGAATCAATTAAATTTACTTAATCTCCTATTTAAAATATTATTGCTACACACAAAATAGTATCAGTAATGTTAATTAGATGATGAATATAGTCACTTAGGATTTGAAATCTTATGGTAAAACACATAAAATATCTGATTACACATTTATCCTAGTAAAAAAAAACTAATATGAAATGAATACCATTTAAATAAGATTAAAGGTCGAATATAACAAACATTAGCCTAATTTGATATTTTTTCGAAACTTAAAATTTGGTCGCAAAACCATACGACCTTATCTTTATAGTAAATTTTTCATAAGTCGGGGAAAAAACTAAAATTTATTATAAAATTTAATTTCGTGGTATTTGCGACTAAATTAAAATTTTACCAAATTTCAAATTTCGCCTAAAATTTTAGTACGTACTATGATTTTAAAGAGAAATATATATACCCAATAATAATACTCATCTTCTAGCCGCCCATGACGCAACAATTAAATTAAAAGGTGGTGTCATATCATCATTGCAAACCGCCATGTTATCCGGAGCTCTACTTGCTTGACATATTTTTTGCCTAGTTATGAGCAACACAAGAAAATAATTATAAAAAAAAAAAAAAAACAGTTGAGGCGACTTAATCAAATTGCGATGTGGCTTCTGTATTTGTACTCATTTTATGCAGTCATGGCCATAACTCATTATTTAATCCCTTAACGATCAACTGCAAATATTGAATAGTGCTATTCATTTCATACTTTGTCAATTATTGATAGTGGGGATGGATTGAAACACATGATGCCAATACAAACAAAATTAAAATTTTAGATTGAGACCACCTTTCGTTATTGCTACAGTTGAATAGTATTAATTCTCGTGTTGTCTTTTTTGGGTTTCGCTAGTTATTTGCGCCTTAGTCCCCACCTCATTATAGTTGCTCATTTCTCTACTCACCCTAAAATTTAGGGATATACTCTTATTTCAATCCTATCTTCTCAATTTCTCATATAATAGAAAGCTCATTCATTTATATCCATCAACTAGAATTTGCATAGGTGACAAGGATGCCCGAGCCCGAGAGTACTAGGGGCATGCCATGCGGCTATCCGCCTTGTCAGGCGAAAACATGTTTAGGAAGTTAGGAGCTATGTTGACCAAATTTATATAAAAGTATATTTTTGAGTGATTTGATTTATTAATGTGGGTTTATTTCTTAAAATTTACATAAAATTTGAAAAAAATTAATAGTGAGTTTGTTAGGGGCTTAAGCCCCTTGTATCCTCCACTTGGGTCCGGCGATTGGCCGAGCACCTGGGCCGTCGGTTTTTGTCGCCTTTCGACCAAAGGCCTATTGAGCATTTTTTTTTCATTTTCTCTTATTTCAAATGGTATATTTTAATTTTAGTATGATTATAGTTTTTCCTATGTTGTAATTTTTTTAATTTTTAATAAATTGATATTTGACTATAGGCATATATAACAGCTTTTTCCTTTAAGGCATAACACATGTTCTACTATATTTTCTTTTTTGGAATAAATATCTATATTATGCTACAAGAATAAGTTTTAAAAAAACGAATGAAATTTGGTCCCCTCGGATATAAACAATCTTGCTTTTTGGAACATGAAAAAATAAAGAAGCCATTGCTATTGCCAGAAATACTTGGCCTACTAAAGGCACAGAAATAGAGGAAAATTAAAGTAGAAAGTTGTCATAAAATAGATAACTCGGTTTATTATTTGTACCTAATCTTATTTTTTTTAATATCATAGTATTATATATTCATACTAATTACAATTAATCGTGTATGAATTTAAATATGTGAATTTAGAATATGTTGATGCTACCCTTCAATGTGATGACCTTGTGCATGCTTCTATCATGGCTGTATTGTGCGGACTCTTAATTTATGGTAAAGTAATTTTTATTTTATTACTTGTCATGAATTCTATAAATATTTCATATTAAAATGAATTAATTGAATACATATACCTTGTTAAACTATGATTACATATAACTGAAATTTATGAATAATTGATAGATCCACCACTTTAGACTAATAAGAACTCATTTACTCATTTAATATTGTAGAAGTACCTCTAAACATTAATTTACACATTCATTGTATTATGTGGGCAGAAGCATCTCTGTGGTCATACGAGTCAAAAAAGATGTAACGATGGCCGATGGTCCATCACTCTTCTTGTGGTACAATCAATTAATATACCAGTTGAAAAGATGATATTGATTCCTCTCATGAAGTTAATATCGATACGATGTGCAGATCTAACGTCCGAGAATTTCGTTGCAATTCCATAAACATAATTAATACGGCTTTAAATTTGTACATAAAAGTTTACTGACAATTTAGTAGAAAAGATAAATAAATAAAATCGCATAAGATCACACAATTTACATTGTATAATTTGAAGATAGATGAGTTATCTATCTTACTATACCATTTGTTAATGAATATATTCATCTGAAAAATAGTGCGCATTTTTCCCATTTTAAGATCGTCACGCAAAATAATGCACACTGCTTATTTTTGTACATATTATATTTATACTTTAGATTATTTTTTCACATTAATTTTTATAATTTTGTATAAAACAAATATGATCCATCACTAGTTATAAGCTAACATAAAAAGTACAATATAATGGGACATTTTCTCCATTAAAAATTATATTTATACTTTTTTACTAAAGTTTGCGTCACACAAAAAATAATGCACAATTTTCTTGGAGGGGGAGAGGGTCTGGGCCGGAGAGGGCATTTACTCATTTAATATTGTAGAGGCACCTCTAGTTATTTATTTACACATGCATTGTATGTCACCATATTTATGTGAAGCAGAAGCATCTTGTGGTCTGGTCAACGAGCAAAAAATATGTTACGATGGTCGATGGCCCATTACTCTTACTTCTCGTGGTACAAACAATAGCAATTAATTTACCAATTCAAAAGATGATATAGGATTCCTCTCAAAAAGTTAATATAGATACGATATGCAGATGTAATTAACGTCCGAGAATTAAGTCACGATTCCTTAAAAGTTTAATACGGCTTCAAATTTGCATAAAAGTTTTAATGGTTATATTCATCAGTGTATATTTATTTTTATTAGATGTCACACAATATATTACACACTACTCCACTTAGCATTTTTTGACATATTTTGTTTATACTTTTATTTTAATTTTCACATCTATTTATATAAAACAAATGGTCCGTCACTATTTATAAACTAACATCATAAAATACAATATAGTGTGACATTTTCTCAATTAAAAATTATATTATTACTTAAAAGTCTACGTCACACAAAAATAATGCACAATTTTCTTGGAAGGTGAGGGGTCCGGGAAGAGAACGAGAAATACTAGTACTCCTATATGCTAATGTAATCAAGTAATTTGAAAAAAAAAAAAAGAAGCATTGCATGCATCCAACCAATTGAGACATGTGGTCCAAGACTGAAAAGAGTATAGATTGGTAGACATAGATGAATTGTTATTGTACTACTATATGCTAATGAATCAATTGTATTTCACTGTAAAATCAATTAATGATATAAAGTGCAATTCACTAAGTATTTAAGTTTAATTTGTTTTTATTTCACATTTTTTAATTGGGACAATTCATATGTGGATTTTCAACATACCCACTTACATGGAGGTCTTTTGTAACATACAAATGACACACTCCTCACATGTAAGTCCTTCATATTTGCTAATAACTGAACATGATTACTCATAGCACGTCACATTTGACGGAACGTTCAGCATGTGGCATGCTCTGGTACTATGCTCGATTTTATAGGGATTAGATATGTTACTCCCTCCGTTCTATTTTAGCAGTTTCGTTGACTTTTCTGCATTTGTTTTATAAAAATGATAATTAATAGTTAAAGTGGAGAAATGATAAAGTAAGATATAAAAATCAGCGAGATTGCTAAAATGGGACAGAAGAAGTATTATTTATTGGAACATACATAATACGTGAATAAAAGACCAATCATATCAGTGGCGGACACAGTAAAACAGAATGGAAGGCTTAAGCCCCTGCCAACAAGTTATTTTCTTCCTTTTTTTTTCTACTTCAAAGCTTGGTGAAAAATTCAAAAGGAAACTCCATCCCGTGCCAAGATAGGGCCATGAAGACTAAATCAACAAAAATTTAATGGTAGGAAGGGCTGAATTGAACCTGCAAATTGAAAACGTACAAAGAAAAATAAAGGAAGATAATGGTCGCCCAACGTCTGAAGGAAGAAGATACATTGACAATCATGAAACAATGACAAATATAAATACAACATGAATAGTTTTAATATTTTGCTTAAAGCGAAATTTCTTTCTAGAAACGAGATTTTATATGATTTTTATTTATAGTTAAGTTAAAAAAAGAAAAAATAGAGAGAATGACAAAAAGAAAATTACTCATCTTAAATGCATCATAGAGAATATTATTTTTTCATATATCTCCTGTCAAAAAATATTTCTGCGTCGCCACTGAATCAAATCCTAGTAAAGTTTCATCCCAAAATCAGTGGTGATAGGTGTTACTATATTTCATTTGATATATTTTAATTCACATTTTGAATACAATTTCACGTGTGGATACAGTTTCTCCCACTTGCACCTATATACACATTTTTACCCAGTTTGTCGTGCAAATCACATAAAATAATATGTATGCCCATACTTGGCAGTTGGCAATAACCAAACCGTTATGAAAAGCCTATAATTATGGGTAGTTTGGAACATACGAAATCCTTAAAATATGATGGTGTTCAATAATTTGTCGGAGATGTTACGAGGATCCGGTCGAAATCATTAAAGAAGGGTTTTGATCTTGGATTTTCGATTTAATCCTATCTCTTATTTATCGTTTAGTTTGGGAGAATAAATTTATATAACTCCGTACTACATTATATTATCCAGATGTTTTTTACGACTACTTTATTTTATTTATATTTAATTTGTTGAAATTTGTAATGAAGTAATGGGTTGCCTTTTCTAGTTCAACATCGTTAGCATGCATCTATGGTGGGTTGATTGAATCTACTGGTCCAACAGTAGCTAGCTACTCAATTATATGATTGGCAATTAGTAGCTGAAATATTCTTTTCACCAACAGCGATGAAAGAATTTTTTGGGGCCACCTCATGCATTCAATAACTTCTATCAAGACTAATTTACGAATCAAGATGATGTTCATACTCAGATTCATACCTATATTTGAATGTGTTTTTTTCTTTTTCTTTTTTGTGAAAAAAATGTTTAAATCAAATCATTGGCGAGCCATAAGTCTGTCATAAACACGCAAGCAATAAAAAGACAAAAGAAAAGTTACATCTAAATCTAATCTAAGCAAACCCGAATAACAAAAAATGAATCTAATCCATGATATGTAATGATGTAAATCTAGAGGAGTGTGTATAGAATTAATTGGCAGAGAGTGAAAGATGGAGCAATAAAATAGCGGTCCAAAAATATAGCGGTCGAAATCACTACTCCCTCCGTTCCATAGTAATGGGAGCATTTCTTTTCGACACAGAAATTAAGAAAAATTGTGTTAGGTGAGTGTTAAGTAAATGGAGAATAAAGTGGAAAATGAAAAAAGTAGAGATATGAAGAGAGATAAAGGTAAGAGAGAGTAAAGTAGGTATTAAAAATATGTTGACTTTTTACTAAAAAGGAAAATGACTCTATTACAATGGAACGTACCAGAATGGCAAAATGACTCTATTACTATAGAACAGAGGGAGTATTTTATTTCCTTCATTTTAACATATGGTTAGCAAGCAAAGGAAGATTTGTCAACGAATATTTGGAGCGATGAGAGATACAAATTTTTTGTAATTTCTATTGAAAAAAATATCATAATAAGAAAGAAAGAAAGAGGGGCTATATACTTAAATTTATTAGATTTATAATTTAGGAGTTATAAATAATTTTTATTTTAAAATTATAATTTTAATTAGTAAAATTCTAAATATAAAACGTAAAATACGAAAATAAGTAAGAGAGAGATGGACTATACAGTTAAATTTACTAGTTGTAAAGTAAGGAGTTATAGGGTCAAACATTATAATATTTTTTTATTAATAAAATTATAAATAAAAACACAAACATCTGTTGGGCTGGGGATTGATCCATTGGACTAATTCAAGAGGCCCATACAAGGATGTTGCTAAAAAAATCCCAGGCCCAACAAGAGCCGCTGCAACGAATCCACGCCGTCCATTTTCATCCAACGGCCCAACATCGCTCCCTCCATAAACCAAAACCTTTTGGCGCGAAAATTGAATCCCCAATTCTCACTCCCCATTTTCTGTATCTCCATCTCTAATCTTCACTCTTTCCTCTAATCATATCACGCCAAATCGAGCTCCAAGTTAATCGTAAATCGGGCTGGCTGGAACCTCCGATTAATGGCTCCGCGGAAGAGGGCGAGCTCAGGAGGCAAGAAGCCGAACAATCCAAATCGCGAGCAGCAGCAATCTGAACCGTCTAAATTTGGTATACAGCACTTCTTTGAGCGCCACTCCCAGACCCAAATCCAGAAAAGATGTGACGACCCCACAGCTGATTCTGCCGCAAACAAAAACTCCCGGATCGTAGGTAAGCCGATTGCGGGTCGGTCTAAAGTGGGACCGGAGAATCCTTGTGATGCAGTTGAATCGCGGACTGAATGTGTAAGGGGTGTAAACACTAGAATTAATTCGGTAAATGCGAATGACTGTGTTTCTCGAAATGATACAAGCGGAGGCAATGTGCCTGTGGAGGATCATATTGGAGCTGTAGATGTAAATAATGTGGAAAAGACGGAAAATTTGTTGAAGGCTGAGATATCTAGTCGATCGCCAGATCCACGGCTGGATAATTTATCGCCGGTGGTGATTGATGTTGAGGATAATCAACTGGATGTGACACCAGAGACGTCCAAGTCTGTCTCGGTTAAGCGTTTCAAGTTTTCTCCTGGAATGGTAATAATTCTTACTCTTTGAATAGTTGGATTGAGCTTCTGTGGCCTATGGTTATCTGGGCGTGCATATTTACTTTATATACAGATGGAAGGAAGGATAGATCGTTCTGGATAATATAGATAAAGAATTGAATTAACTCATTGAAGAAATTTTTCTGTGTGACATAATTCGCTGGAAAAACTTGAGAATTTGTTCAGTTTAGATGATTCACGCTTGAGAAATAGAGGAAAGTATTCGTGTTTCCGGTTTGCAAGCTGCATATGAGGATAGTGGATACATTCAGTGCCTTCTGGAGCCATATTGTAGAACATTTCCAATGTGGGAGTCTTTATTCTTTTTGCATAAATGGCAGAAACTGCCTATTCATTTTCTCTTGGAATGGTAATAACTCTTACCCATCGTATAGTTGGTTTGAGCTTCTGTGGCCTATGGTAATCCGGGCTAGTCTATTTACTTTATATTCATATGGAAGGATATGTCGTTGTACATGATATAGATAAAGAATTTAGTGTAACAGTGAAGAATTTTGCCGTGTAACGTTATTCACTGGACAAACTTGAGATTTATACAGTTTAGATGATTTAACGGTTGAGGAATAGAGGAAAGATCTGTGTTTCCGTTTTGCAAGCTGCATATGAGGATTGTGGATACATTCAATGCCTACTGGAGCCATATTGTAGAGACTTGCATCAAATGTGGTTTCTATATTCTTTTTCCAGAAATGGCAGAAACTGTCCTTTCATTTTCTCTTTCAACTCTTCCGTAAATGTAGACTAGTAGCAAGTAGAGTTCATGACTTCATGTTATAACTAAACGTTGTTGAAGTGAAACAATTAAACATAACGCTCAAGATCAGTTATGCAGCTGATGTAAGAGTGTGAAGTAGGTAGAATGTTTGTTGCTGTCACTTTTGTTTTGAACTTCTGTCTTGACCCTTTGTATCTCTTGATAGCTAATCAAGCAGACCCAGGATGACACGGTTGATGAGGTGACATGGAAAATTTCTCCAGTAAATGAGAGGCTGCATGCTATGTCTAAGCATTTACATGGGAGGATAAGTGTGTTGGCAGATTCCACTAGGTTTAACTCAATGAATTTTCAAGAATGCTCACAGGAAAAGGTCCTCTAGATTTTCTTTTTGGGTATTGCCGCATTTCGGTTTTTTATTATTTTTAGAGTAACAAACTAGTTCCTGTTTGTAGGTAAAAATTTCTCCTAACATGTCGGGGAAGCTTGAGAAGTGGCTTTCTTCACCTCCACTAAAGCCGCATAGGAAATCCATAATATGCTCTGACGGGCTTGCGTCAAGAAAGGTCAACCATGGTCTTAATTTAAGCTGCCCTGGAAATCATAGAAATTCGAATTGCACTGATAAATCTGGATTACGTGATTCTCAGAGCCCATTCACTACCCCACCCTCACTGTCTTGTTGCACCGGCAAGGTGGCCCAACTAATATTTTCACATTAAAAATTTCATTTTCTTAAAGACAATAAATGTTTTTCTTATTAAATTTGATGACACATGAGATGCAGGCTGTTGAAGAAGTGGGTGACAAAGGGGTGCCCAACCAGTTGGGTTCAAGACAGCACAAAAAGGTTATAATTATTCTCTCTCCAATATTCGTTTATTATTGTTCCTTTGTCAATATTAAACACCAGAAGTATATTCTGAATTCACAATCATTATATCTTTTCTCATGACAGGCTTTGATTGAACTCTTAGATCAAGTAGAGGATGTAATATCTGTTGAAAGTTCATCATCTAAAGATGCTCAATCACACTTAGATGTTGAGAGATACAGCAAAGCTGATGTTGTTGTACACCGCCCAACAACACATTCAGAAGAAAATAGATCCACTACATACTCAAATTTCAGTTTTCTTGTATTGGAGGTAGGCACCAATACCTTTTTCCTTATACATTCCCCTTCATGAAATACAAGATTGTCCTGACAAAGTTCTATTTTTACATCTGCAATAGGTTTCAGAAAAGCGCGGACTTTCTGGATCATCTGGTGGTCCTCCATCCGTTTTCAAGGTATGCATGCTCTTTTGTTAACTTGGGCATTCTTATGCTACTAGTAAGGGCCTTCTGGGTAATACTAATATCATTACAGGTACTACGCTTATTGAATGAGCAAAATGGAGCTGAACGGTCCTTGCAATTGTGGGATGCATGGTGAGTAGATTGAGACATTCCTTAAAAAGCAACTGATTGTTAGATGTTTGAATTTGAGCATGCACAGGTTTAGGTGGAAGTACTATTTTATTACTGTTACTGTTAATCTGTTTTGTTGTCTGTGGTCTTATCTGGATTTCATTAACATACTAAATACTGAAAACAGGTACATACATTTTCTTCAGTCTTGCAGTGTAACTTAAATTTACAACCCAGTGAAGGCTAACTGCCGAGATTGGTCTTTTATATGATTTCCAAATTCCAATACCAAGCAGTCTACTAATATATTCTACCTTTAGATCTGCCAATTTGGATCAGTCAAAATTCATCTTCTCTTATTTTCGTGTTGCACCTCTTGTTTCTGCACAGTCATCTCTTAGTTGCAAGCCACTCTAAGTGTCCCAGTGTTATTGGTTGGGCTGTATTATGCTCAAATTTTTTAGAAGTAGTGATTGCTATAAATTTTCTCATTTTCTTATTATCATACTAGGTATGACAGTGTCGTGGCGCCTGGAGACACTGTTCATGTTGTTGGTGAATTCGATTCCGAAGGGAAGTGTGACGTCAATCGTGAGAAGAACTTTTTCATCGTCCACCCAGATATCTTGGTATCTGGAACTCGGGTATAACCAATTATTCATTTTCTTCTTCTTTGAGTTTTGAGCTTCAGCTTATGTGCACTCATACAATGTGTAATATAACAGAACCATATTGTGTTGAGTTCAAGATTCCTGCTTTCACCTCTTTCCTAATTGTTTTCTAAATTGCCTTACTATAGGTTTCTGCTAGTTTCAGCTGCCCAAGGCGCACCGTCCTGGATGAGAGGATAAAAAGCACGGAGAATTCAACAGCAGCATTGATTGGTACCTTATTGCATCAGATCTATCAGGTTCTAAAAACAGCCATCCTAAAACATATATTCTGATTAGCTACACTATGTCATATGTGATTTTCTTAGCTAACGTTGAATATCTTTAGGCTGGCCTCATCAGTGAATCCCCCACGAAAGAATCCTTAGAAGAATATGCCAGAACAGTGCTTCACAAAAGTCTTGAGAATCTCTATGCATGTGGAGGTGGGGACCTTATGGATTCCTTATTCTAACCGTCACATTTTCTGCTTTGTACTACACTTGAAATTTTTACCTTTGCTTGTATACTCTAGCAGCTTAGACTTTCATACAATAATAGAACACAGGTTATCAATTTTTTTTCAAAACTAACTCCATGGTTGTTGGTTTATTGCAGCGAATGAAAATGATATCTTCAAAACTATGATTGCAGCAATCCCAAAAATATTGAATTGGATATCCTCCTTTCGAGATTCACAGGTACTGTGGTAAAGTTATGATGTATGCAATTTTAGGTGCTACATTTGAATTGCTGTAAACTGTAGTACTAAAATTCTGAGAGTATGCCTTATACAAGATAAACTTAATGAATCGTACTCTTTTTTTTTTCCTCCAAGCTATGCATATCTATTCTTTTTACACATGTTAAGGCTAATCCTAAGGTGCCTTGACTTTTTAACTAGACAACTATTTCCCACTGTGGGATCACAACCTCTGACTTGGGTTTTATTATTCCCTTTTAGGGTTCGAAAAGCCCAACTGTAGACTTCAATAGTGATGAAGGACTAAAGAAGGTCAAAATTTGCGAGGTATGGACTTTTATTTTTATAGGTACATAACAAAGTCAGCTGGTTAACTCTTTTATCGCATGATATTATTTATTCTTTTCATAAAATTAGCTTTTGTCTTCATCAAAAAGTACCATGAGTTCAATTTTGTAAAATACAATTATGTGAGTCATCCTTTAGGTTAAATTTGTAACCCACAATATTGGTGTCCAAGCTAATGTGAAACTAGTATAACAGAAAGAAGTATTTCCTCTAAAGTCAAAGAAATATTGTGTGTGGGTAGCATTCTATGTCTTGTTGACTGTTTGTTATGAGTATGAGTATCTCCCCTCAATTTCAACCCTGTTTGCAAAAATTGTCAGCAAAGAGAAACAAGATCTACAAAACAAAACATTGACATTATATATTTTTTACACATTGCTTATACTTCATACCTACTTAATCTTTCTGTATATCCAGTCTGCTCTATGATTTTTCAAGGTTTGGTAAGAAAAATGACAAGTCTGCTTTATGATATTGTGTTTGATTAGATTTAGACTTTTAATACACAGGTAATCGACATTGAAGAAATGGTCTGGGGCCAAAGGTATGGATTGAAAGGAATGATTGATGCTTCTCTCCGAGTTAGAACCAACACAAATTCTGCAGAAGCTAATGAAGTAATTATGCCTCTGGAGTTCAAAACTGGAAAGGGAACAAGTGGACAGGTGTGTTAATTGTCAACCCCGTTATGGGAAGGAGCAGTATGCTTTTTTAGTGTGACCTCATATCACTTGATGTTCTTTTTAGTGTGACCTACTGTAATACTTTTTTTACATTTTTTCATGGGTGCAGGTAGCTATAGAGCATACTGCACAAGTGATGCTATATACTCTCCTGATGTCAGAGCGGTGTGTTATCAACAAGATTTTCTTGCATGCTTATATTTTTTCTGCAACGGTTTAACAAAAAACCTTCAATAGTTACATGCATAAGTTTTCTGTTTTTTGTCCTCTTTCAGGTACATGATGAACATTGAATGTGGTCTTCTTTATTATCTTCATACAGATGAAACACGGGTTTGCTACCATATTTGGTCTTCTTCCTACCCTTTTTGACTACTCAATATTGAACACTCTAACATGCATATTTTGTGAAGGGAATCTCGGTTAAAAGGTCTGACTTAATGTGGCTCATTATGCGGCGCAATGAACTTGCAAATGATCTGCTTAAGGCATCAACAACTCAGCAATTTCCACCTATGCTACAAGTATCTTCACATCTGATTATTTATTTTTTCCTATTAAATCTTTTGATATGCTTCTCACGTTTGTATACAATTTTTTGTCATTTATTTCATCCAGAATCCAAATGTTTGTAGAAGTTGCAGGCACCTGAATGCCTGCAGTGTTTATCACAAGGTCTGTCATTTGAATCCTACGATTTAACAGTTAGCTCATTTTGCTGATATAGTAGTCAATTAATTCCTGCAAAATTTATTTCTTAAGTTTGTTTCTATGTGAAGGCAAATGGAGGTACTGTTGAAGGAAGTGGACTAGGTGCCATGTATGAGTCGCTTGTGTCCCATTTAACCTCAACACATGCCATTTTTCTCCAGAAATGGGAAAGACTAATTGATCTGGAGGCTAAACATGTGGAGGTGTTGTGACTGACTTGCTACATTTTGTTTGAATCTTTGATGCCTATTCATAATTTATAACTTATCCATGTAGATTGCAAAGAAGGAGAGCTGGCTCTCTAGCAGTTCTAGGAATGACCACCACCCCATTTCTCTATCATCCTTGGTTCTTGATAATTCAGATACATCATCAGAGAGAAAAATGTCCAGGAGAAACCGATTTGTTTACCGCTTTGTCTCTCCTGAACAACCAAATCATGATCCATTACGTGCCTCCTCTCCCTTAGAGCATATGTTTCGAAATGGAGATTATGTGGTATGTTGTTTTTGTCTTCTTGTTATCTTCAAGGATTTTGAGTACTCAACAAGTGGACACTCACTAGCTTGTAATGGGATATAATTATGTTTTGAAATGGAGATTATGTGGTTTGTTATTTTCATTTTCATTTTCATTTTGAGTACTCCTGTATAGTTATATCAACAAGTGGACACTTACTAACTTGTAATGGGATATAATTTATTTTTTTTCCTTGCTTTCCTTGATAAATTTTTCCCCCTGCAATCCTTAGGATGTATCTTGGTTGGTTTTCTTAGGAAGAATTCAAATGATCTTCTTGCAGTTGCTGTATTTATTTAAATTAGTTGACAGAATTTGTATATGTATGTACCATACTGTGTTCACACTTTTACCCTGATAAAATGGAATGTGATTGATTGCATTTCTTAGTTCTTCAATGGTTGAGAGTATATCTTTGCCTACCATCACATGCAAATGTATAGTACCTCAAACTCAAACTTATCCATTTATGGTCACAGGTATTAAGCACTGAACCAGATCATCTACGAGTTTCTAATGGGATTATTGAGGACATTGGTAACTTCCATGTCTCTGTAAGTACAAGATTTGGGTAGTCGATATGTCAGTTGCATCATAGATACTTATTACTGCATTTCCTCCTTCCTAAAGGAAAAATTAAGATGCTACCAAAAACTTGCAGCTGCATCATTCTTATCACTTGTGGTACCTTTATCATTTAAAATATATGTTATCATAGATGATAATATATCTGGTTCTTGTATCTTTTAGGTATCTTTGGCAAAGCGATTAAGGCTTCCAGGGCATAGTCCTAGGTCTATGACAGAGGAACTCTGTAAACAATCCTGGCGAATTGACAAAGATGAAATTATGACATCATACGCAATCATGAGGTTAGCAAAATATTCTTACTGTTATATAGTTTTTCCTAGTTCTTTAACAGAGCATACAATAATGTGATGGTACTTATACCCTTACCAGGTTCAATCTTATCCAACTCTTTTTGCAAAATGAAAGTAGTACTTGTCTGAGGAAGAAGGTTGTGGATCTTGAGGTGAACATTCTGAATCTTATGTTCCTCCTTTATATTAGTTCTTTTTAATCACATAACAAATTTCAAATGCTTATCCCTTCAAACGATTGCAGATGCCTAGATTTGACAGTGGCTGCATACTTAGTCAAGATCCCGCCATTTCATATGTCCAGTCAGAGAAAAGTTTAAATGATGATCAAAGAAGAGCTATACTCAAGGTCAGAATGTAAACTCTGTTAGTTACTAAAGCCGAAATTATTCTCTCTAGTTTCCATTCTGTGTACAAGAAAAAGTTGGCATTCCTTTTATGTGATGTTCTAGTTGTTGATAACATTTGTATACGACTAATCTCAGATACTCACAGCTAAGGATTATGCTCTTATTCTTGGAATGCCTGGGACAGGCAAAACTTCCACCATGGTACATGCTGTGAAGGCTTTGCTGCTAAGAGGTGCATCCATTTTGCTCACATCCTACACAAATTCGGCCGTTGACAATTTATTAATCAAATTGAAAGCTCAGGTCATAATTCATCCTTGCTGCATCATTTCGTGATAGTTAATTGTCCAAGTACTCAAAAGCTCGGAGATTGGGTTTTTGCTGTAATAATAATTTTGTCTACCTTATATGTGTGTGCAAGATTCCATGTAATTGCTAATACTTTTAAGTGATTCTTGTGCTGATAATCAAGAAGAAGATATGTTGTGCCTCCTCAACATGTGCAGGACCTAGTTTCCTTTTTTGTTTCTTTGATTAGTTGATAGAGGTCACACTTCTTTATATTTAATCATTTTGAATTTTGGGTCAACGAAAGGGGTCCCCTATTTGCTTTAGGAAAATAACTAGACTCAGCAGATCAATGCAGAAATATAATTTCAAAATAAAGAGGACATTAATTTTATTACTTCCATACAACGAAATGGAGGTATGCAATGTTTAAAATTTTATGACTTTTTGCAGTAACAAGATGTATGCATACTTCAGCAGCCTTTGTTATTTTCCAGTTTTTTATTTGACACAATGTAAAAACGTGATATTCCCAATATAGTAAAATTTTAGAAGTTTTGTGTTTGTTTGTCTTATTTACCAACTACAATTATGTATAAATAGCAAAAACTATAATAATCTCTACTTTCTTGTTTAGCTTAAAAAATAATGAGGAAACTTGATTACCTCTAAAGGTGAGTATGAAGACACCCATGGCAGAGTTATTGTCATCATATCATTTGGGATTAAAAGATAGATGTGCTGCAAATAATTATTACAGACATTGCTATTTACTTATTTAGTTCTCTACTAGTTGCCTTGTTTCTTGTTGCACCCTTTTGAGGGTTCTGTTGCATCACACTGTTTGAGTACTTCTACAGGGCGTAGATTTCATAAGAATCGGAAGGAACGAGGCGGTGCATGAGGAAGTTCAAGAGAATTGCATATCAGGTTGGTCAGTTGTAAGTGATAAGTATAGCCTCATTTACAATCTTAATTTTATTTTTTTTAACTTTTCATACAATCATTGTGATGGCAGTAATGAATATGAATAGCACCCAGGATATTAAGGAAAGGCTAGAAAAGGTTAATGTTGTTGCTGTTACTTGCTTGGGAATAACGAGCCCTTTGCTAACTAACAAGAGGTTTGACATATGCATCATGGATGAAGCAGGACAGATAACACTTCCGGTATTTTTCTTTTTATCCACTAATATTTTTGGTACAAGTGATAAAAAAGTTTTCAAGTTTCATTAATTTCAATTTCTTTGAAAAAATTAGGTTGTGTGACAATACACCAACCATAGAGCATAGACATTATAGGTAGTGGCCCTTCATTTTGATGCTCAGAAAACCAACACATAATTCTGTAAATGACAATTCTGTAAGCGTTTAATTTGACCAAACTGCGGTAAGTTGATATGGAAGTTGTCTAGCTGACAATGCACTTGAAAGAAACATAAGGCGAAGGTTCTCTCTGTCCATATGTTTTTGTTTCTCTCTCCAAGTCCCACGATAATCAATTTGCCAATCTGTGTTAATGAGTTTCCATCTAGTTGCATTGCTTGTTACCATAAAGGCCTAGTAGATGAGCCAAAATAATTTTATTTTGTATCAAGTTGCACTGTTGCAAGTATAATTTTTCTTAATATGATTGACACATTACCAAGCAATAGTTAGCTTTTATTACTCATTATGAACAGTCTGCACCAATGTATCTGATGGATGTTTTAGATAAGTTCTTCCTGTTTCTTAATCAGGTATCCTTGGGTCCACTCGCATTTGCTTCAAGATTTGTTCTCGTTGGGGATCATTATCAATTACCCCCACTCGTCCAGGTTCATTTCTTTCTTCGTAATGCTCCCAAGCCTCGTAAAGTATTGGCGACTAATATATATGAATTGCATTCCTGATATTAGAGTCCAGAGGCTAAGGAGAATGGAATGAGTGTGAGCCTCTTCTGCAGGCTCTCAGAAGCACATCCACATGCGATTGCAGCTTTGCATTTCCAGGTACTCCATTTTCATTTATGGCTTGTTCTGTATGTTTGGTGAAAATCTAAATGCAATATTTGTGCAATATGTAGTACCGGATGTGCGCAGACATAATGGAACTCTCGAACGCCTTGATATATGGAAATAGATTGCGTTGTGGTTCTACAGAAATAGAGAATGCAAAGCTCAAGTACAGGTCTTCAGCTTCTTCACCTGCGTGGCTGATTAAGGTCTTCATAGAATATTTACATTATCTCTTTCTATACAGTTTTCTTTTCCCAGGTTTGGGAAAATGCCAGTTTGATTAACCAGTTCCTAAAGCTATGTCAGGACATAAAAATTATCATAGTTTTCTTTTTCTAAGTTGAGAAAACCATCGACACTGGCCACTGCATCTCAAGTACTGCTGTACTTTTTCTTGGCATTGAGCACCTAGATTATAAGGCCCACATTGTCATTCATGAGATGTTGGGTGCGAAACCCATTCGTTGTTATTTCTGGCATTAAAACATGGGAGTGTTCTCTAAAATTTGCATAACTATAAACTAACTTGGTTAAGTTCTGCAGGTTCTGGATCCAAACCAACCTGTTATATTTATCAACACAGGTTTCTCCCCCACAAAACCCATCTCTTCATATTTAAAATGTAATTACTAATGATTATCGATTATTTATATACTTGAACAATCTACTTCTCTTCCTAATGCAGATTTGTTGCCTGCATATGAGAGTAATGACCGGAAAGCTCTAAACAACCCAATCGAGGCACATATTATTGCAGAGGTGAAAATAACCTCTCAATTTTCCTCCCTCCCGAGAAATTTTACAGTTTTATTCAGAAATGAATGTAAGCGCAACTCCTTGTTACTAAACGTTTTTTTTATGTTCCTTACGTATTTATTCTTTAAATAGGCCGTTAAACTCCTGGTACTTAGAGGCATTGAAGGGAAAGCTATTGGCATTATTACTCCTTACAACGCTCAGGCTAATCTCATTCGAGAAGCTGCTCCTGAAGGTGTGGAGATACATACCATAGACAAATATCAGGTAATGCTTGATGAGATAGTTGCCTACTAGTGTAATGAGACCTGTTCTAAGTTTCGCAAATCTGGTTGCTTGCTCAAGGATATTTCAGGAATCAGGATACATTTTTTTTTACATTTTCTTACACAACCTAACAAATTTGTTAATGTTCTGTCCTAAAGTTACTGATGTCCATTTTGTAGCTGCATCACAACAACGTTAGAAAGAACATAACAAATCAATGCCAAACATTGGTGATCGCTAAACCAGTGTTGATTTTATTTTGTTGTTACAGGGAAGAGATAAGGACTGCATATTGGTGTCCTTCGTGAAGTCCTCTGAAACCCCTAGGAACGGCACATCTTCGCTTCTTGGAGACTGGCACAGAATAAACGTAGCTCTTACACGTGCCAAGGTTCGGATTCTTCATGTCCGTTATCATCAATAACGCTTATCCATTTCATATCCAACCTAGAAAACTGATGAATGCATATTGATGTTTGAGCAGAAGAAGTTGATCATGGTGGGATCATGCCGAACTCTGTCGAAAGTGCCATTGCTGAAACTCATGATTGAGAAGGTGGAAGAGCTTTGTGGAATGGTGGTGGTTTCAAACAAGGAAATCAAATACCAGCCTGAGCTAAGGAGATGCTCTCACCTCATCTAACTTCTCTTCTCCTTTATGTAATTTGCTTGTTTTGGCAATTTTGTAGAATATTTTTTATGCCAATAGATCCCCCTTTCTTTGCCATTGAGCAATCAAAGAGCCATGATTACAAGATTTAATCTTAATTTTAATGTATGAAAATTCAATGCAGTTGAAAACATAAGTGACTCAAATTAAATTACAAAAATCAAAACCCTTGAAAATAAATTACAAAATCTGATCTTTTCCGCCTAAAAAAGACACTGCACTAGAGAATTAGGGAAGCTCTGCTACTAGCAGATTTCAATGGCGGCAGAGCGACAGATGAAGCTCGGCAGTCCCTCCAACGGTAAACCTGCACCTTATCACTGCTCAATTGACCGATTCCACATGTAATTGTTTCTAGCGTTGATTGAACAGAAGCTATTCTCCAGCAACTCAGGAGCGGCATTGCGAGTTTCGAGATTGCCGCTTCCCCGGTCGCTTCACTTTCCGGTCAATGCGGCGGAAGCACGCGTCATCTCACCTCATCCGTCGCTACCTCTCCGGGATTCTTCGCCAGGATTGGCAACCCAGTGTAAGGGGACTTTTATCAAACACGTGGTGATTGTGCCGGTTTTGCTGGTAAAAGGAATTGATTAAAGTAGGTAATTAGAATCTGATCGGTGTTTTGTGTTTCAGAAGTGTGGGTTCGCCGGCAATGAAGAAAGTTGAGCGGTATTCTGTTCGGAAAGTTACCGGTGATGGCCGCTGCCTGTTCCGTGCACTGGTATGACTATAAAAAGTGAAATATCTGTGGTTTAGGAGTAGGATTTGTTTGATTGCTCAAAATTTCAAATTCAATTGCATCTAGGAGTGATGAGAACTTGCAAAGAAAAATTTGTAACGGATGAATCGTTTAATTTAGCCAATTCTTTTTCTTTGAGGTTAACGACCAAAAGATTGTTTTTTTACTATGTAACTCCCAAAAGAGTCTTCATTGAGGAATGGATAACATACCGTTGGAAAGATGGTCGAATTAGCTTTCACATGCCACTAGCCTTGCAGGAGTTGGACATCTCCAGAGAAAGTTACTGAATAAGCAAACATTTTGTGATAATGAGTTCAAATTTTTGTATTTTATTTTGGGTTTGAAGTTTTTGCTTGGAATCAGGTAAAGGGAATGGCTATCAACAAGGGTATGAGACTCGGCCCAAGGGAAGAGAGAGAGAGTGCAGGTCCGTGTATCAGACTTGTGGGTTCCTTCGATTATCTTTCTGTTCCTTTCTTCTAGTTGGAAAGATTATGTGTAACAAGTTTGAGGTTTCTGACTGGTTGAGAAAGATGCCAGCTGATCCCATAGGAACTCTGTTTGCTTTAGCTTTTTATGCTTTTCGGAGATTATGCAAGATGAAAGTGACACTTGCACGATTCAACAACAGATGAATTACGTATGGCTGTAAAAGAAGTTATATGTGACAATGAAAAAGAGCGCTTTCAGTTTGAAGAGGCTTTGGTTGCAATAACTGTCGAGGAATCTCTGAAACGGTGAGGCCTTCATTAGTTGGTGGCTAGGTAACCATCCATGTTCTTTAGATGACGTTCAATCATAATGTAAATTTTATCTGCAGTTACTGCCAACGCATTGGAAGGCCAGATTTCTGGGGCGGAGAGCCTGAACTTTTGGTTAGTACGAAAATTTTATCCCTCCTTTTCTTGCTCTTGATCTTGTCTCTCTGAAAGCTCTTTAAATTTTCATTTGATGAATCTCTTTAACATCAGGTGCTGTCAAAGTTGTGCTGCCAGCCAATAGTTGTATACATCCCGGAACATGAGGTATACTTTTCTTGCACATCGCATCATCTCTAGATTATATTACAAGTGGTGGAGCATTTTAAGTTTTGATTACACCATAACTGAATGTTAATCTGGATTGTGCTTCACATCATCCGAATCAGACTTCCTCTTTAGCCTAAGGTCCTCGCGATAATCACTCTTTTCACCGGACCTTACATCTTGCACACACATCTTCTGATAGTAACGAGAACTCATATGCCAACTGCATCAACACTGTTGGTACAACTTTTATTTAAGCATCTTTGCACATGGTGCGTGATCAGAATCACATAAAGGAAAGAAAATATTAGTACTACAATACAAAGCTGTTAAAAAAACATGCAGTTAGTATACAAACCCCGACATTAACTTGGTGATAAACTTGCAGCACGGTGGAAGGGGAGCCGGTTTCATTCTGATTCAAGAATACGGCTCCGAATTCCACAAAGGTTCGGAACAAGGGAAGCAGAAGGCTGTTCGATTGCTCTACACAGGAAGAAACCATTATGATCTGCTAGTGTGACTTTGTAGTTTGCCCAATGCTCATGTTGACAGTTTATGATATGCAATGTTCTTGTGTATTATCTTTTGGAAGGTTAGAATTTATGCTGTATTTGAATTTCAGTTATTTTGTTAGAAATTTTTGAATTAATGAAATTGAGGTTGATTTGCATATATAGCTCTTAAATTGATTTTTATCTCCATATGTATTACTAGTTTCAAATCCAGCACACTTTTAATGTACAGTACATAAATTTTCTGTGATTTAGATATGAATGCATCACTTTCCAAAATTAACAATTTTGTTTCAAAAATATGTGAAAAAATCCTCTATCTTCTCTATTTTGTATTACTTGAGTATCTAAAACCCTTGAAAATAAATTACATAATCAGATAACCTGAGTTTAATCCTTCTAAAAAAAGGTTACTGCATTAGACAATTAAGATAGCTGAAAAACTTAATACTACAAAATAATGATAACCAAGACTGTGATATTGTTATTAACTTCCAAATTCCTTCTAAATAAATCATGGTTAAGGAAGCTAGTACAAGCATAATTCAATGGCTGCAAAAGTATATCATGGTAAACACAATTACGGGTTAAATGCAAGCACTAAAAAGAGCTCACATGGTATCTAGAAAATCACTAAAAATTGCTACTAAATCCAGGCATCCAGCTCAAAACACCTTTGCACAAAGAAAACTCTGTCAAATTGGTACAAAAATAAACTCATCTTTGTTAAGCAGGCAGTACAAAATCTAATAATCCTCTTTCATCATTTAATCAAAAGAAATAACTTCTTCCGTGACATCCAATAATTCCTCAACTTCCACATCTTTTGCTTCGTACTCTTCTTCCTCATCACTTGCTTCTCCATCACGGAGCTTCTGTCTCTCCAACTTCTCTTCCTCGTGCAATCGCTTCCATTCACCAATCCATCTAGCCCACTCTTCCTTCAACATCTTCCTCTTCTCGCGGTCCTGCTCACTCAGCAACATAGATACATCTTGATCCTCAGCCTCGTATTTCTTGCTGTATTTCTTCAGATTCTTAGCAATCTCTTCTTCCTTCTCAGCTGTCAAGAAAGACGGAGGCCTTGGACGCCACAAGAACTGCAGTTTAAACCATTCAACATAGTGAGTGAGAAAATCCACCTAGCTGCTGCCAAAGACGTTGACTACTACCTCATTCACCCATAGGTCCAATTTTCTCATCATTCAATAAACCTAGTCATCTCAAAACTGATTAGTTTATATGATTGGAATACTTACTTGAAAGAAATGATCCTTGAGGATTCGGTAGAGCAGTTTTCCATTGAAGGACCATACGTTAAAACCGTTTTCCATCTCATGGACAGATGTGACTGCAGTCACACAATACCTATAAAAACAGATAACCTTAATACAAATGATGCAGTAAGTTGATAATACAATACCAACTCAATTACCAAACACAATAAAAGTATTACTAAAAGAAAAGGCCAGATAAATCTGACCATCAATATGTGAAATATCTGGTAAAACAAATAAAAACTATTACCTTCCAGTAGGATCCCATTCAACATCTGTTGCCATGAAGTGCTCAGCTTGAGCCATGGTCTCAAGCTCATCCACATTATAAAACTCTAACTGTCCATTGAAACCTTTCAGCCCAGCAAGAATGATGAAACGGCCACCTGGAGACCAGAAAAGAGCATTGGCCTGCTTACCCTTGAGGGTAGCGAGCTTTGAAACCCGGCCAGTGTTAGTCCCACTACGCATCGAGTAGAAACTCACATCAGGCCTTGGATTATCACCATGAATAACTGCAAACCTGTGGCCTTTTGGCTCCCAAGCAAAGGCAATAATCTTATCATTTTTATTATCGAGCTCTAGAACCTCAATAGGTATGTCCCTTTCCTTGATCCTGAAAAGCTCAAAGCCAGTATATGTGCTTTTCTTTGTTTTTGTGTATCTATCAACTTTAACAGCAAGATATTCCCCATTACTTTGCCAGTATATTTTACAATCACTGACACTGAATAGATTCTTTTGCCTCAACTCTACTTTGCTTGGGATTTGCACAAGACTCACCTGAAATAAGAGATATAAGTCAACCAAATGAATGAGACACCCCCACAGGGACAGAAAGCAACAATTTCAGATAGTGATTCTCATGCTCACCCTTGCAGGTTGATTTCCTCCACCCAGTTCGGGCACAAAAAGTGCAAGAATGGAATCCGTAGGTGACCAACTGAAGTCAACAACATTTTCTACCTTTATTGATTTCTTGTCAATAAGACCAAAGGTTTCTGTTTCATAAACAGACACGGCATTCTTTCCGATTCTGGCAAAGTACTTATCTTCTCGTCCGCCACCCCACCTGGAGGTGAACATGATTCAAAATATCAGACAGCATTCAAACAAGACAACCATTAGCTCTTTGTATTTATAACTGATAATATGTTGAGAAACAGGGAAATTATGGGTACAAAAAACTTGTATGATAAATCACCTGAAAACAGGCCAAGAAACGCCACTGACACCTCCAGTTCCACCAATAGCAAATTCATCTGCACTACCTTTGAAATCTCTCATTAATTTTCCACTTCTTACGTCAAAAATGTTAATCACGACCCTCTGTCAAAAAATAATCTACTTCAGTAAAATACATTCACCATCTCAGTTCACTTATATTGGACCATCAAAGTGATACCTCACAGAAATAAGGTCATAAAAATATATTACATGGGTGTCACGTGGATTGCTAGGCTCCTGGCTGCTGTAAGTCACCAGAAATCTCTCACCAGGTGAGAAGTCTATCAGTTTTACCTGCAATTTACACTGTCAGAGCCAGAACCTATGATAGAAACAATGTGGTAATGCATAGCATATCAGATGCCAAAACTACCTGGGAATGTTGATAACGCATCAACCGGTTGAAAGTAGTAGCACCACCCCAAACTGCAGCACCCTGCCTGTGTACTGTGGCCAAGTAAGTCCCAAGTGGGGACCACTGAACAAAACTTTCTGTCCAATACTGCAGCAAATGAGCATTTAAAAATTAACGTGAAGCAAACAATAAAAAAGTGGTACTATTAGAAAACAAGAATGCCCATTCTAAGCACAAGAGCAAGCAGAGTAATATAAAGAAATTCACGCACGGATCTTTTGTAAACAAGCTCAGGTTTTGACTGCCTTGCATCATTCCATAAAACCTCAGTATCAGTGCCAGCACGGATCACAAACTGATCGCGGGCCTTTTCATCCATAAGCCATTTTTGAAGATTCTCCTGCAAGAATTGACAAGACGTCATAAAAATGACAAGATTCTCTTGCTCCGGGAACCATATGCTGCTCTACTACTTTCCTCATAGAGTGAGTTCGAGTGTGAGAGACTAACCCCTGGAGTATAAGGCTTGCTCTCTGGAGGAGCCCACTGCTCTGGGACCTTTAAAAACTTCTCGATATCATCAAACATATTAACAGAAAATATGTGAGAACGATCCAGTTTGTACCCATGGGTCTTTTCCTTAGCTAGTTCAGCTTCCTACAAACAAAAATGTAAATCAGTTCCCTGAATGAAAGTGATGGCCTGGTTATAATATACTTTAGCACCTGAAATACAGCCACTCTGCTCCTATACCAATTATATCTTATGTGATTCTTAAAAGTTTATAAATATGTTACTCTTCCATCTACATAGTGAGCAAGGAAATGAAACACTTCCACCACATGATGGACAAGGCAACAAGGAGTATAAATTTTAAATTTTCAACACAAGCTGGACCAAGGGAATAGGAAGGTTACAAAGAAAAATTCAATCTTTTCAACCAGTAGATGAATTCCAGGTAAATAAACGACGTATCGGAAAAGATGGATAATAGCATCAAGAATGAAGCACTTAATAGCCATATAAATTACTCCCTCCATCCGTGAAAAAATGTCTAACACTTAGATTATCAATATACTTTAAAACATTGTGATGTGAATTGCAACACTCATAAGTTTTTTATTAACTTAAATGAAGAAACGAAATTACACTAAAAAGAAAAAAGAAGCAATGCATCACCTGAGGAGTGTTATACTCAATGAAGCAGTATCCCAGGGTTTTCTGAGTGTCGGGATCGGTCGGCATCCAGAGACCACCCTCCTTGATAACACCTATTTGGCTGTAAATTTTGCGAACCACTCCTTCTAATTTGTCAAACTTCTCTTTTGGAACCACCGGCAAATTGTCCACCACGATTATGTTCCCGAAGCCCTCTTCAAATTCGAAATCTTCCTCCTTCTTCAAATCCTCATCGTCACTTCAACAAAGAAAATCAATCAACAATATGTTCTAAAAAAAGGAATATGGCGGTAAATTTCTCCGAATTCATACCTGACGATTCCGAAGGTTTCTCCGGCGGGCAGGCGAATAGAATCAAGATCGAGAGAGTCGAGGTCCACGTTGAGGCGGGCGGCGGTGGCGTGTAAATCTTCCGTCGACATCACGTCCGCCATGATGATGGGTGAGAGCTACCAGAGAAGTGTATGCACCCGTAGATGTGTATGCTTTTCTGCAAGTGCAGCCAGTTTGGGAAGATGATGGAGAGAGAGAAAGAGGGGAGAGTGCTTAGGGTTTTTGATTCCCAAATACTGTAGCTATAAAGTTCTGGGTGATTCTCTCATTTCTCTTTCACTAAAATAACTTTCTATCTAATCAGTCAATAATAGTTATGAAGGAACGTTTATATGATAAATAATCAATATTAATTGTATAAAGAAACGCATATATGAGAACTAATAATGAATGAAACCATGATTAGGATATTAATTTTTTACATTGTGGACTATTAAAAGTAACGTATGTATGAGTAGTACATATGAATATGTAAATTTATATTAATTACAATAGCACCCAAAATTTATAAATATTTCAAAAAGTGGCCCAAACTCACCTTTTATATATGTATAGATAATCATAAAATATTCAAATTAATCAAAACTTGATTAGTTTCATACATTTTAAAATTAAAATACTCAAATAAAAAAGTTTCAATTTTCTCATTCATAGTAGTATACAATTGGCGTATTTTATTGATGTTAAAATTTGAATACAACAATACTTCAATAGAAATAAGAAAGAAAATAAAAACATAAAAGAAAATAAAAATATATATACTGTATATTTATTAGAGTGAAACATGTCATTTTCAACATCATTTTGTGCACAAATAAAACAATTGAGACTAATTATAATTTCAAGATTTAATATTCTAATCATAAAGTTACTCTATGATTCACCAGAAATCTAGTTTAAATGACAATTAAATAGCCCTCAATTTTATTTTATTTTAAACTAAGATTGTGTTGGTACTCACAATAAACATGTAGTTGTGATTGCAATATTACTCCTACTTTATAATAAAATTAGTATCACCCACGTACACGACCCATTTTCTTTTATTCAAACTTATTTTATACGGTAAATTGATTTTATAAATTCATAAAAATATCATTGTATGAAATCTGAAATCATAAATATATAAAATAAAAAATAATTATTAAAAAATATAAAATTAAACAAAGAAAAAAAAATAACACATTTACCAAATGAGAAACAATATTATTATTTCAAGTTCTAAACTCATATAACCAAATAAGTTTATAAACTAAAAATTGCACACAAATCACATATCATTTAAATCACTTTTAGATCTATACTACAAAAGATCCATCACGAACACATGTCAATAAAAATAATGTATAAATATATATTAGAAGACCAAATCGATCAAAATCATCAACAAAAATATAGCATAATAGTATGGAATATACAACCGATATGCATGCATTTAGCCGAAATTAAAACTGGTTGCATACCCTAATAGTATTCCCCCATCGCCTACTTCCTGTGTAGCTGCTACCACCCATACCACGTCCAAGAAAGACAAATGAATTAGAGCTGCCAACAACCTAATATTCATATAGAGCACTACATGAAAAATTATACATCGATACTTTACAATAGTACATGAAGAAAAGGAAAAAAAAATTAGATAATTAAGCTCGACACTTCAAAACATAAATCACTTCCACCATAAAGACCTGCAAAGAGAACAACATAAACAACACGAAGAGTACGAAATTATTTGCTCTTTCTCTAGCATCTCTAGTACTCAAAACTATATTTGCCGAAAAGTATAAATTGTGACCCTCCAATCTTGATCTCCTGCACCATTATAAAACATGAAACATAGTATTTAAGAGTTAGAAAACCAACCAATGAGAAATGATATAAAAATTAAATATTTTTATGAGGGAAGTGAGAAATGATATAAAAATTGAATCTTTTTAATTAAAGTGGGAGTGAGAAAAGAGAGGTCTTTGTTTGTGGCATTACCAGTTCGTTTGGGGCGGCCATCGTCGTCGTAGAGCTTGGTGGTGCCGCCGTGGGGGACGTCGATTGAGATGTCGAAGATTTGGTTGTTATGATGGTACGATTCCCCCATTTTCGTGTGGTTGGAAAACAGCACAAAAGAGGAATGGGATTATGAAGAGAGTTTAGTGTGTGAAGACAATGTTTCGAGTTTTAACATTACCACTAACTATACACTAATCCATTAACTATAGAAATTTAATAACCAACTAACACTTATCACAAAATTTATATATTTTTAATTTATTTAATATTTATTTTAAATGGCCATTTCCCTCAATCACAAATGAAAAGAGTGAACTAATACAAAAAATTTAAATTTATAAAACAAGAATACGTATAAGAAAAGCATAGTTTCAAATCCATAGATATCTTATTTTTCACTCGAGCAAAATAAACGAGATATGCGAATCATCTTCCTTCATTAAAGCCCTCTCTGTTAAGATTCAAAGTATACATGATCTAAGCAAATCAAATGATCCAGATCAAGAATGGAATTCATACACATGCCTCTAATCTTGAACACTCACTTCCCTCAACACTTTTGCAGCATCCTCCGGCAAAACAGGATTGATATAGCATCCAGTTCCGAGCTCGAATCCTCCCACCACCGTTAGCTGAGGAACTATCTGTATAAACCAGTGAGAGAAAGGTAGCTCTGTCGACTCTGCTCGAAGAGGAGCACTATGTATCACCATATTATACGGCGGGTTTTTCAACTGCAAACCCATCTTCCCCAACATAAGCTTCAACATACCACCAAGATCTCTTGCCTGTCATACATCAGCCATCCTCTCAACAAACAAGCAAGTAAAAGTACTTTACTAGCAAGAGCAATGCAGAGTTAGGGGGTGAGGGTGAGAGATAATGTATTACCATATCAGGATCAATATCATGGAAATGAGAAGAGTGGTGACGAGGAATGATCCATATCTCGAAAGGAAACGTTGCAGCAAAAGGCACGATCGATATGAAATGGCTGGACTCGTGAATCGACAAATCTTCTTGTTTAACTTGGCAAATGGCACATTCTCCCGTTTGCTCGAAATGCTCCTTCATACTTTGAATCCTTGCAGAAGCAGTGGGTGGAATGACAGGGAGGGCTAAGATCTGACTGTGAGAGTGGCTCATTGATGCCCCCGCTGTCGCACCGTGATTCTTGAAAACCTAATTGCATCGATGCAACAGATATATGGATTCACATTTATCCCAATCTCAAAGACAGCTTGTAAGATTTAACAACGGATGATTGATCATACATTCTCCCAACACATCAGTTTCAACGTGTCCACAAACTTTTCACAAATTCAATTTGCTTATCATGATGGGAATAATATGTATGCAATATGCAAGTGATAATATTATAGATTGATTAACATAATTTAATGATTATATTAAGCAATTCTAATTCTGGCACAGTAAAACTTATATAATCCTCATTCTCAAACCTAATTTAGCAGAGTTGAGTGATAAATTAGGGAGATAGGGAGATGAACCTGGACGTATTTAACGGAATCAAAGGCGCGAAGCTGATCGATCCGCTTCTTATAAGCGAGCAAAACATCAGCAATCTGAGCCGGGGAGAGATCGGCGAGGTGAACCGGGTGCGCCGGCGACTCGATCACCACGTCGTGGAAGCCCGATCCGCGCAGAGTAACCTGACCGCCGCCGCCGCGTTCAGCATTGAGGGGTTCCAAATCGCGGCTGAGAGCCGGGTAGAGGTTCTGGATGACCCGAACCTTCCAGTCGAGGGTAGATTCCGGCGGGAAACGGAAAATCTCGGGGGCGCACTCATGCTCGTGACCGGCGCAAAAAGGGCACTCGGTGTGGGTATTGGCGCTTGAAGAGGCGTCGGTCTTGGATTTGAAATCGGAGGGGCGGCGCGCTCTAGCCGGAGAGAATATCACCCAGCGGTTGTGGACGGCGTCTTTCCGGATCTCGGGGCTCCGATTTGTTGCCATTTACTGGAATTTTTGCTACGTTAAGCTCTCATTTTTACACTGTTTAGAGGCTTCGAGATTTTATATCCAAATTAATAGAAAGGCAAGAATACTCCATAATTCATTTCCTATAAAATCAAGTTACTTTTATAATCACGTGTATATCGTCATCATCAAAAAGGTAATCCATCTACAATTCAATCCCAAAAATCCAGTTACTTCTACAACCACATATAACATCAGCATATTAAATTTTGTTACAACTAAAAGTCTAAAACAATCCGATTTAATCATTTCCTATTTTAATTCATAATTGAGTGTAGGCAATAACGGCAAAATTGCTTCACCATTTCATACGGGGATTTAGGGAAAATTCAAACTTGGGAAAAAATCCTTATCAGTTATCAATGCCACCGAAGTTGGCTTGTTATCAATATCATAGTATGAGACTACGAGGGTGAAATTCACTGATATAGAAATGGCAAAAATTCAAGTGACATATACAAACACATTATAACATGGTAACATCAGGTGTCTCAACAGATTTTGTACAATGGGACTACACTATTCTTGTTGTAATGACTAATGATATAGGAAATTTCAGCAAATAGAAATCCTTTGCAACTGTAGCAAAACTGCAATGGCAAGTCGAGTCTCTCACGAACACTAGGATATCAGTCGATCCCCAAGCTCGAGTATGGTTCAAAACCACCCTGAAAGTTTGAGCAAGAGGAAGAGTTATATACTTATACAGTGCCATCTTCAATCTCAAAATAATGCAAAAGAGAAAACACTTGACCGAGAAGACTACTTACGGCACAGTCATCATGCACGCGCCATATTGTTTCACCCAAAAGGTTAGCCACAGATAAGACTGTAAGCTGGGGAAAATAGTTTTGCTCTGAAACTGGAATGGTGTTCGTTATGATAACCTCTTGAAAGAGACCACTTGACAGCCTTTCTATAGCGGGAGGACTGCACAAGTATGCCAACACTTTATTAAATCCAACACATGGCTTTTCATTGATCTTTGACTAATGAAGATATTAACAATGGTTTACTAAGCTGATCAGCAATATGTCGAACAGTATAGAGCATCATTCATGTCAATGTGCAAATATTGAAGGTTACACATCATGCCCAAATTTGGTTAAGCAGCTACATCATTTATAAGTCAAGTGACGTAACTTCACAGAACCAATGCAGGAATTTAGATGAAGCAATCGAATAAGCTTTAAGTCCATACATTAGAGACGGAGATCTTATTCGAAGTTGAAATCTATTTTTCCTATAAAAGTCTGCACCGTGATTTAAGTTCCAGACAAGTATTCAACAATTGTTAGCTCCAGGAAAATCTATCAACTAGTAAAACTGTCTAAAATATGGACCTAGTACCTGAAAACAGCGTGAGTGCTGCAAGCATAAACCTCCCTAGCTCCTTCTTGATGTAATAGAGCAGCTCCTTTTGCAATAGTTCCTGCATGGCATTTTGAATGAGAATTTTTTCAACATATCATAATAATGAAAGACTGCATCCATCCAAAGGAATACAAGATGCAGATGCCAACTATTTGAGCAATAAAAGATAACAAAAAAAAAGTGCAACAGTGAACCATTCCAGCTACAGACTACAGATGACTATATCATCTTATCTTGATATTGAGAAGGGACTGAAAATGCCAAATAAAATTACGATACAGGCATACATCATTACTGTCGGAAAGAGACTTTCCTGATAAACTTACCAAGTTTTTGGTAACTTCTTCACACTTCCCAAAGGGATTTTCATATTTCAGATTTTCAGTAAATATTCCTTTAAATAATTTTTTACAGGTTTAGAAGCTTCATACTCTAAGCAAAATATCTTAATTTGCTTGATCAATTCCAATCAAATAAGGAATAAGGACCAGTTAATGAAATATTTGTAACAACTAACCAGCAGTATCAATCATGTCATCCACCATCACTGCCACTTTTCCCTTAACATCACCAATCAAATTCATCACCTGAATATTTGAACAAGTCAATATTAGGGTTCAAGATTCTTTCAAAGGAAATGAGCAAACATATGTTAGATTGTGACAACCAAACATACAACCTCTGACTATTCTTCCCAACCTAGTAATACTCAAGACTGAAGAGGCATTTCTGAACTAGATAAGGTGCACTAACAAGCATACATAGTGTTAAAGAACTTCACCTCAGCAACATTATGCCCCTGACGCCTTTTATCCACAATGGCCAAAGGAGCATCAGATAACTTTTTGGCAAAAGCTCTAGCTCTAGCAACCCCACCAACATCAGGTGAGACCACAACCAAATCATCAGCACATATCATCTTGCTGGCAAGATAATCAAGTATGACTGGCTGCAAATAATAGTGCTTGATTATATTACACTGGGAGGAGTAACCCAAAGCATGCAACTAGGACAGTAACATGTAAAAGTTCTTAAGAAGTGCACCATATATAGAATTAATTATGATAATAATTGGAGATAAACTCTCAAAGTATGATAAACTATGGTAGTCTTTGAAAAATTTCTTTCATAAAGTTCAACTAATCGCCTATGCAAATTTACAGGCCAATAATAAGCTTAGTGCACAAGTTATATCATATGTAGCAAACGCCAATTTTATATGCAGTTTTTTGCTTACCTGGCCATACACATGATCTACTGGAATGTCAAAATATCCAATGGACTGTCCAGAATGGAGGTCACATGCTAAAACCCGATCTGCGCCTGCTTCAGTAATCAAATTTGCCACAAGTTTGGCTGCAATCGATTCACGTCCTTGAGTCTGAAAAGGAAATACACTTCAAAACAAACAAAATGGGTGGAGCAAAAGAAAACCAAAGGGTACCATTTTAAATGAAAAGTATAACTATCACAAACATACAGACATATTGATCTAGCCTTGTGGAAAACATAATTGATCTAGCCATGAATTTGAGTTCATCTACTGATTTATTTACATTCTTTCTACGTTTATTAATATGAAGACAAAGGTGCAAGATCAATGTAGAAAAGGCATTACGGAAACATCTGGCAACGATTAAAGTGTATACAATAGACCACCAGAATCAAGCATATACACGAGTTTTCAAGTTATTTAATGCTGAAATGTATATTTGAATATTTTTAATAACACAAAATCAATGTCATCACTGATAAAAAACTGGATGCTGCCAAAGTTTCAACAGAGCATGCGACTAGTCGACAACATAAGTTTATATTCTCATGTTAAGATTCCATATCAGATGGTTAAGGCCAAGAATATTGCATGTGACAGAGGTAACCAGCCACCAACTCTGAACAATCTCTAAAGTGAAAAGCACCAAAATAAGAAATAGGTACATGAGAACCTTACCTTTCGATCAGCCCGTGCATATCCAAAATATGGGATAACAGCAGTGATATTCTTGGCAGATGCTCGACGGCATGCATCAATCATTATCAAGAGCTCCATCAGATTTTCATTTGCCGGCGGGCATGTAGGTTGCACAAGATAAACATCACAACCTCGGACACTCTCTTGTAACTGAACATATATTTCCCCATCAGCAAATCGCTTGATCTTAATCTTGCCAAGCTCCAGACCCATGTAACAAGCAATTTCCTGTATCAAGATTTTCAGTAAATACGCATCCTATAAGAAATATAGGTCTGAACAACGAAGCTCAAGGAGATAAGACATTAAATGTATCATCACAACAATTTAGATAAGAGATTATCGAATCAAACTTCTCCAGAAATTTAAGGTGAAATGATTGTGAAGATAATACAAACTACAATATCACAGAATTTCCTCACAGCAAATGTCACCTTTGGAAAGATGCGGTAATTCAAACTAATTGGCACAACTAATATTGGCACGGCAAAACACATCATGAATTGTAGCAATTTCTCCAAGAAACAAGATCCGATAGCATCAAAGTATAACCGATATCATATCAAACCAATCATTTACAAATATGCAAGTCACTGAATTAAAATTCAGAAATGATACCTAATCGACAAAAAAACCTGGATGTGAGTTCAGTTTCTCCTACATTTTTCTGTAACCGTAGCGCAATCTAGGTTTCCAAGTTCCAATGATTAACATAAACTACATACACTTGAATTACAATCAAATAGCTTCACAAATCGCGAAATCGTACAATCTATCGCCAAATTGTGGCTAATTCATACCCGACGTTGCCTTCACATGAAAGAATAATTTCGACCGAGCTAACAAAACAGATAGCACAATCGAAGAAAAAGATAAAGAAGCAGAGACCTGAGACAGTGAAGGATTGGCAGTTCCTGAGAAAATGCGGAGACGAGTATCGTTTTTAGGAACCAGGATGCCGTCAACGAACTGATTGGAAGTG
The DNA here is from genome assembly GCF_023119035.1 of Salvia hispanica. Lineage (NCBI taxonomy): Eukaryota > Viridiplantae > Streptophyta > Magnoliopsida > Lamiales > Lamiaceae > Salvia > Salvia hispanica. Next base: position 5,366,580 of record NC_062965.1, read on the forward strand.
GTCAAGAAGCTTGGAAGCGCAGGCGACTGCCGACCGTTAGAATCGCGGCCGAGGACCACCGGTCTCCCATTGTCCTTGCACTTGAGTGACTCCGACAAATTGTGACACTGCTGCAAAGACGAGCATAAATAAAACGATCGAGCACATTAATCATAAACAAGCATGAATTGCAGAGAGCGGAGCTTACAATGAAGGTTTTAGAAGTGAGGTGAGGCGATTTCCAGAGGCTGCTTCCGCACAAGGCCATAGAAGCCATTTTTCTCCGACGAAATTCAGGTGAGGCTTCCTTTTCCGGCTTGTGGCCGAGGACTTAGGGTTTAACGCTTTCTTCTCAGGAAAATATCCTGCTTTTGTTGACGGTTTTAACTACTTGAACCATACTGTCAGTTTCCGGTATCTCAATTTTTATTATTTTATTTTCCTTTAGTTTATTCTCACGATCCTAAAATTTTAATGCGACACAGAAGTATGGGATAGATTGAGACAAAAATTTATATACTCAGAGAAAAATAACAAGTGAATATTCACTCCATCCCATAAAAATAGATCATTTAAAGTTAACACGAACTTTAATGTATAATTGATAAAATAAAATAAAAGAAAAAAAATATTAGTTGAAATAGTAATGATAAAGTTAAAAAAAGAAGAAAGTTGTCATAAATGGATATGAATTATGTCTATGGGACGGATGAAAAAGGAAATGCGGCATATTTCTATGAGACGGACGAAAAAAGAAAATGCGACCTATTTCTATGGGACAGGAGGAATAATAAATTTAGAGTAACTTTTCTAAGTATTAGAATAATTTTGATGTAAACACAATTAGAAAGATGAGTTTATTTTTGTACGGATGGAGAAAGTATATAATATTCCCTCATGATCCATTATTAATTGTATCATCTGGAATTAATTGAGTGTTACAAAATGTAAAAATATGTAAGCAGCATTTTTATGTACTACTCCCTCCGTTTCATAGTAATAGGGGCGTTATTTCATTTCCAGCCGTTCCATAGTAATAGAGTCATTTCCTTTTTTAGTAAAAGTCAACACATTTTTCCACACCTACTTTACTCTCTCTTACTTTTTTCTCTCTTCATCTCTCTACTTTTTCATTTTCCACTTTATTCTCTATTTACTTAAATCACCTAACACAACTTTTCTTAATCTCCGTGCCGAAAAGTTTTGCCTCCATTACTATGGAACGGAGGGAGTATAATTTTCTAATAAAATATAAATGAAATTAATTACTCTTCTTGTGTATTAAAAATATGAATTATAATTTTTTAGTCTATTCTTTAAAATTATAAACTCTTTTATTTAGGAAATCTTTTTTATCATTCATGAGTAGATACTCATTCTCCACTAACAATATTTTAAAGCCAATTTTTAAGAGATGGGGTGAAATTAGAACGAGGAAGCTGATTGCCAAATAGAGCTAAGAAGCATTCGCACCACTTATGCAACGAGGAGAACCAGATATATAGAGAGTAGTTGAACCATTGAAAAGTAACTTTGAATAGATTGAGAAGAAAAATGAGAGGACAATCTAGCTAATTCCGGAGAGAATATATTAATGTTTCAATTAAATTCTTAGATTCTATCAAAACGGCGTCTCCCATTCTAGAATGGTTTTATGGAGGAATTATTAATCTCCCCTATCCGAAAAGAGAAAGCCAAGATGCATCAACATCTTCCTCCTCCTATCAACATCACTTATTGTCACCACAAACAAAAAAGTTGCCGCAAATTCTGCTCTGCGCCCGGTAAATATGTAAAACTCCACAATCAAATTCTTCACATTTAATTTCACTATACAGCTCTTACACCTTAGTCGCTGACGTATGGCGCTGGTAAGAATGGAAATGGAGCGACCGAGGCATATGCAACTGGCGCTCGCGATGGAGCTGGTCTTCTGTTTTTCCGAGGGGAGGAAGATTCAGTCAGCTCTCCATCCAAGGAGGAAGACAATGTCGACTCAGCTAATTGATTTGAATTCTCCACAGCAAGAGACAATTCTCTATCATAACGCCGATGTACTAGGAGCCCACCCATGAAGACTGGAAGATAAAGGAGGCTAGCATGGAACATCCTCCGTGCATTTTTTGTTGTGCGGTTGACCAAGAACAACCCTGCAGTTGAACTGATTGCAAGAGCGAGGAGTGTCGATTCCACGCAGAACCACCCTGAAGCGATACCCCCTGCAGTTGACCACCATTTAGATTTGCATAAATTTAGGTGGTATGGATACAGAAGATGGTACACAACTGTTAATCATGACATAATGAGAAAAGGTTCAAAAAAGGAGGTGGATAGAGATGCATTATATTTAGATTAATCGAAAAATGGAATGTGTAATACATCATCTAAGATTGTTAATCAGAATAACAGGAGCACGTGAACTTATGTATTTGTGCACATAGTCCCACGATGGAAACAGATGTATCAACAAATTTATTTTGAGGTTTGGTATCACGTGATGGGCTGGAGACAAAAACTACCAAGTTCAAACAATATATAGCCACTGATTTCTAGAGGAAACATCCTGACCAACTAACTAAGCTGGTGATGAAACTAAGTAATGAACCAACTAACTAAGCCCACCCCTCCTCTCCACTTTTTCATGTTTTTTTTTCGAATAATTGGTAGTGATATTGATTTGAAGAAAAACACTGTGCAATCACGTAGATGTGGGCTTAAAATGTATTGCATCACCAGGAACGGGGAAATTACAAATTAAATGACATAAATTATAAGCTAGACAGTCAATAACAACTTACAATCATAAGCCAGGTAACCTAGCGGAAGTAAATAAAGGCAGTTCCTCAGGGCAACCCAGGCTGTTCTGTATCCAGAAGGATCGGCAAGTGAGAACATCTTGAACCTAATATGGAAAACGAGGATGGATTTAGAAGGAACAATCTTTAGATACAGAAATGGTAGAGATTCAGGTTTATTTGTAGTTCCCACTGTTGGATGTGAATCAGGTGAGAGTGTATCAACATATCATTACTCTTAGTAACTAACTAAGAACAATAACCATGATCTTCGTATCATATATTGCAAATGGTTCAGCATACTTACTCAGTCAGCAAAAGGGAGAAATAAGGTCATTTTAAGAAAAAACCAGATATACATAATAACACAATTATGCTTTAGTGAAACTTTGTTTATAGGGTCTATTGTACTAACTGTATATAGGACCATTTTAAAAAGTCAGTGCATTCAGGACTACATACCCTCCATCAGCATAATCCTTGCGGCATAAGTATGCAAGGGCCATAAAATGAGGTAGTTGCCAAAAATATAGAGCAGCAGGAAGCACCATCGAATTAAGTGAGATCTGGCCAGAAGCTGCAGCCCATCTGAGATAGAAAAATTAATTCTCAGACTCTCAATATATTATCTAATAGTTTGCATGGTAAGTATTTGCCAATGAGATCAACCGAGGCTTCAAGAGTTAAGAAAATCATAAGTGAAGGAAGATAGTTTTACGAACTTTTGATTATGGTGACTAACGTCAGCAAAACTCAAAACTGATCCATAAAAGCAAGTTTAGCATAGAGCCTGTACTGACTTCAAATGACATCTATCTAAGTGGTGTAAAAAATTTACTAGTAGCTGCCAATTCTATTATTCTATTGATATGTTACTACTAAGCAAGTTGATTCAAAGTTCATGAGAAGAAAGGACCAGGATTGTCTGTAGATAGAAGAAAATAAATCATGACAATTTCAAATAGAAAAAGGTAAGGTGTAGATTGTTTTCATAAGAATAATCTCCATGCAGTAAAATCTCTGCCAAGCCATTATACTGAGGTTCAGCTAGGTGTCCTATGAAAGTGAAATCTTACCCAAGGAGAGGTGGGATTGCACCAACTATAGCTCCAACCCAGGTATTTACTGGATGAATTTGTTTTAGCGGAGTATATACAAACGCATAGAGGACAAGATTAGAAGCTGCAAGGCCTGCTGCCAGCATATTAGTCTGCAAAAATCCTTGTTGCACAACATCAGTCTTCAACGCCACTTTACTCTCAGAAAACATTTTAATATGCTTATTAAACAGTTAGGAGACAATGATCACCTCACAAGCCAGTAGCGCAGTGCCTGCTAAACCCATAGAAGATGCCCACATAACTGCGTGAGGTCTGGTAATACGCCCGGATGGTAGTGGTCTTAATCTGGTTCTTTTCATCATTGCATCATTTTTAACCTCAAACACCTGGGGCCCAAAAGAGCAATAAAATAAGGTTTTGGCAAAGATGAAGTGGAAATCTAGCAACAAAAGTAATCACACATCTTTTTGTCAAAATGTCTCATTATCAAGAAAAATCAAGAATATACATTCACTTGGGAGGACTTTAAGAGAAAATTATCATTCCATTTTATCTATGTCCTAAAACTATGTAGGGTTTACATCTATTACTATTTAAAATTAGGGGTGTCGAATCGGGTACCCGCGGGTATCCGCACCCGAATTTTTGGGTACCCGCACCCAAAAAAAATGACACTTTTTGACACCTGAACCCAACCCAAAGTGCAGTGTGGGTATCCTGTATACTCGCATCAGGTATCCACACCTGATAGGTTCAGATGCCGCACCCGAGATGTTTAGTTGACTTCGTGAAGCCCAGTATTGATGTATTTATTTGCGATTTTGTTGAGAATTTGTCATTCTCTTATTGGGTGAGGGATACAGATTTTTCAACTATCTCCACCTCGCATTCTTCATCTCTCTCTACAACAAAGTATGTAGATAATTGTACTAATATGATTCTTTAAGGTGGTTTATTGGAAAATGGGCAGGTAACTGTACTAGTTGGTGATCCCATTAACTTTGATAGTTTATAAGTGACAAAGCAGACAAGAATATGTCAAAAGGAAAAATCTACTGTGTTGTCGCCATTAGAATTGGTTTTCATCTACAAAAGAAGGCTGAAGTTACAAGTGGAAGCATTGCTGCATTAGCAGTTCAGCATGCATTAGAAGTGAAAAATATCCATCACTAGTGACTGAGCGAGCAACAAAGATCATTTAAAAGATCAATTGGGAAGCTTGAGTGGATTACATTTAATATTCAATAATTCAAACAAGGGTTTCATGCTCAAAACAAACTATTTATTTGACGCTACTGTCAGACGTGAGACGGCGGCTACAAGGCTGTGGACTGTGGTGGTAGTTAATCTCTTATGAGCATTTCATTTTCCCACATTGAAGTAGAGTGAATGAGGTCTAGCTTTAGGTAAGTATTGCATAAATAAGATAGGGTAGAGTGACTAGTAAATCCTAATTTGGGTAATTAGTAGTTCATTGGGTATACCCGGTCGTATATACTCGATACCCGATATTTCGGTATTTTAAGAACCTGATCCGGATTTTTGCGTGTATTGGGTATCCGATACCCAATGGGTACTGGGTCGGGATATATCTGATACACTATACCCATTTCGACAACCCTAAAAATAGTTATACATTTTTGTGAATACTTCTCTTCTAGTTGTTATAGTCACACTTCAGACTCTTATCTGTATTAGACTTAGACATTTTGGTCTACAGTCCGTGCAATTGCTACCAAATTTTACAGTAACACAAATACATGCATCCTCTGTTTCTTTCACTATCAGTAGCGAGCTATGATGCCAAGCAAAGACTAATTCCATGTTTTATATATAATTATTTACTAGACTCACTCACCAACCACATAAAACAGACTCTGCAGCAAAAAAAGTGTTCCACACTCAAGTGAGAAAAAGGAACATCTGTGTCACGTTATATTAGTTAGATTCATAAAAACAGGTTTAGTTACTCCCTCACACATTTATCATGTTATTCAATCTGCCCACAGATTGTAGTTAAAAAAAAATCATGGCGTGAAGTGGTTTGAGTGAGATCTGAATGCCATATAAGTATATAACTTGATAGATGATAGATGCATTTCAGTGACTAAAGACTGATTGCATATCCAAAAAGGCAAAAATATACATATTTCACTATGATTTTGGTCTCTCATTATGTTTACTGTCCATTTCCTAGTTTGAATTTATGTTCATAGCCAGAGAGATTGAATCTTCACATGGAGCATATACGATAGAGCATCCCAGATTCCCAATAACAGTATTTCATCGCATAAAACTTAGGGAAGTAACATTTGATTAAAAGATAATTAGTTTCAATGCATCTTCATTCTAAATGTATTAAAGTTAGCTTACAGTTAAAAGAAAATGAGACCACACCTGGTTTAGGGAGTTAGCCGCAGCTGCAACCATCATGGTGCCTGCACACGTGCAGCAAAGGCCAAGGTAATCAATCGAACTGCCGCTCCCAAGAATATATCCAGTGCCAGAGGTGGCCACGACTAGCATGCTGAGGATCATAGTAGAAGAATGAGAGTTATATAATCCAACCCAAATATAGTTATGAATTCATTATCTTCCTCTTATGTATAACGAGAAATTAAAACTTTCATGAAGAAACCACATAAATGGAGAAGCCATTGCCCATCATACTATAAAAACAACGGAAAGTTCCACAGAATAGAGAAATTATATGTAGTAACCACAAAATCAGCTTTACGAAATCATCCAGCAATGTGCAGATTATAAGTTTAAAATTCCATAAATCCTAATACTCCAAACCTAAAACTGAATTATTCCTAATAAATTAATTAATCATTCAAACAACGAGGTCGATGAAAATAACACATAAGCGGATAAAAAAAATATTAAATTGATACCTCAATCGAGCTTTGGAAAGCTCCCAATAGCATCTGCTGTAGTGCCTAACCAATTCCGCCACTTCCTTACCCTTCCCCGCCGACGCGGATGCTGCTGCCGCTGCCGGCAAGTCAACGGCGGAATCGCACGCTGCACGCGTGGCGATGAACCGGACATCGGGGCGGGATTGAGAACAAATCACGGGATCCGGGGGTGAGGTGGAATTGGATCGAGAGAGGGGTCCATGGTGTTGGGAGGTGCGGAGGAGGAGAAAGGGAGAAGGGTTGGAGTTTAGGCGAGCGAGTTTGGATGCGAGACTGAGTGAGTTTCTTCTCCACATGGCATGGCCGGGTAGCGAGTTCGATCGACCGCAGTCGGAAAATGTTGTTGATAATTTGGTCACAGCGGAGAGACAGAGAGAGAAAAGTATAAGCTCACGGGGCCGGTGATGGATAATGGGCCCAGTTTTGAACCTGATTTAGATCACATCGGTTGGGCCTTGTTTTAAGTGGGCATAATTCTGCGACTTATCCATTGAACTGATTGGACTGCCCATATTAGATTAATTTAGAAAATGATGAGAAAATGTGTTCTTGCAACTCTTTTTTTTACCAAATTAGTAACAGTAAAATGAACTGGTTGGGTCTTCTTACCATTGCCGTTTCCTCCGTTTCATAGTAATAGAGTCATTTTGCCATTTTGATACGTTCCACAGTAATAGAGTCATTTCTCTTTTTAGTAAAAGTCGTCGCGCTGGCCGATCGGCTAGCCGAACCATTGCAGTCGGCCAGCGCAAAATCGGCGAGCGGATCGGCGTGGGCTCGCCGATCGCTCGTCGCTGGCCGAAACGCTAGCCGATCGGCTAGCCGCCATTGTGGAGGCCCGATCGGCCAGCGATCGGCCAGCGCCGATTTTCGATTTTTTTTTTTTTTTTTAAATCATATATAAACGCGATTTTCGTTTCATTTTCATTTGCACCACTTGTTTTAACGAGTTTTCTCTCTCTCTAACTTTCTGTTCAAGAGCATCATCGAGCGATGGATCACGCGGGTGGTAGCGGTAGCGGTAGTGGTGGGGATCCTGAGGAGTACGAACGGAGGATGAACGAGGCTATGGAGGCCTACATGAACCGCGGGATGGAGCGGTACATGCGTATGGTGGAACAGCAGGCGATACCTCGCCCTCCACGAGTTGTCCACCACCGAGCAGTGATTGATCGGGATCACGTAGCTGCACATCAGCGGCTGTACGAGGACTACTTTGCAGAGTACCCGCGGTTTCCCGCCAACATGTTCCGGCGGCGTTTCAGAATGCGCAGGGAGTTGTTTATGCGCATCGTTAGGGCATTGGAGCGTCAATATATGTGTTTCCGCTTCAGGCACGATGCGGCTGGCAGACCCGGCCACACCCCTATCCAAAAGTGCACGGCGGCAATCAGGCAGTTGGCCTACGGAGGCGCGGCAGACATGTGGGATGAGTACCTCCACATCGGTGAGTCGTCAGCCCTGAAATGTCTGAAGGAGTTCTGTGGGGGCGTGATCAGCATTTTCGGTGAGCAGTACCTTCGAAGCCCTACTCCCGAAGATTGTCGGAATTTGATGCGGATGCACGGGGAGAAGCATGGGTTCCCCGGGATGTTAGGCAGCATAGACTGTATGCATTGGGAGTGGAAGAACTGTCCGACTGCCTGGAAGGGGGCCTACACGACCGGCTACAAGTCAAAGAACCCCACGATAATCCTCGAGGCCGTAGCTGATTACCGGCTGTGGATCTGGCATGCGTATTTTGGGGTAGCCGGGTCGAACAACGACCTCAACGTCCTGAACTCGTCTCCCCTCTTCAACGAGAAGTGCCAGGGCGTCGGTCCAGCCGTCTCATTCGTGGCCAACGGCAACCGGCATGATATGGGCTACTACTTGGCGGATGGGATATACCCTCGGTGGCCGGTCTTTGTGAAGACGATCCGACAAACAAGTGATGAAAAGAAGGCCTACTTTGCGCAACGACAGGAGTCGGCGCGCAAGGACGTGGAGCGCGCATTTGGTGTGCTCCAGTCTCGATGGGCGGCAATCAAGGGCCCAACGCGTTTATGGGATGTCGGATGCGTTTCCGAGATAATGTACGCCTGCATTATCACGCACAACATGATCGTCGAAGACGAAGGCGTACAACTGACTAGTTGGGTCAATGACGATGAAGCCGGTCCAAGCCACGGAACGGCCACCCCTAGTGTACGACAGGGGGTACCCCTCGATGAAGCCGGCCGACTCAAGGAATTTGCCAACATGCGCCAAGTGGATGCTCATATTCAACTCCAAAAGGATATAATTGAAGAGTTGTGGGCACGGAGGACTGCACGACGATAGTTTTTTTTCTTTATTATGCATGTACTTTTTTTTTTTATCTATGTAACTTTTTTAAATGCAATTAATGAATTTTCCCGTACACGTGTCTAAATTTAATTCCGTATTTTAATCGTAATTTTAATTCCGTAAATGTAGTATATTTTGAATTGTTTTTATTGCGGCTGGCCTAAATCTGACGTGGCAGGTGGTTTTTTTAGTGTTGCTGACGTGGCAGAGGAGAGAATGGCTGGCCTACCGACCATTGCGGATGCTCTAAAAGTGGAACTTTTAATTGTAAAATGAAAATGGCAAAACTGGACACTTAATAGAGGTCGGAGGGAATAATATTTTCTCCGCCTCACTTTTTAATCACATAGAAGTATGACTAATTTCCGCCGGATAGTTTCAAATTTGACAAAAAAAAAGAGAGAAATGGTTACTCAGCAACATAATAAACATTGAGTTGAAATTAATTAAATGATAATACTATAAGATGGAAGAAGTTACATTAGTAGTCCAATGCTCAACTTAGACAAGTGCAAACACTAGTCTAGTATCCTCGCAATCCTTCCTCCCTAAACAAAAAACAAAAAAACACATTTACTCTCCTCTCCCTCACCATCACCTTATTCAAAACATAAATACAACACAGTTTACACATACACACACATGCTCAAATCAACAAATGCTCATCACTCCCTCTCCCACTCCTCTCCTCAAACCTCGTATACTTATACCACCTCGCACACACCACATACACCACAAAATCCGCCGCCGTCAGCGCCGCCAGCAGGTAATAAAACATATCCAACCTCCCATCGTTCAGATTCTTCGGTATCCACCCGGGCATGTCGTCCGCCGTCGACACCTTCATCACGATCGTCACAATCAGACTGCTGACGTAGTTCCCAAGCGAGATCGACGTCATGCTGAGCGCGCTCCCGAAGCTCTTGAGCCCGTCGGGCGCCTGCGCGTTGAAGAACTCGAGCTGCCCGACGTACATGAACACCTCGGACGCCCCGATCAGCACGTACTGCGGCACCTGCCAGAATATGCTGAGGTCGCTCGACCCCGGGCAGGTCGGGCACTCCGCCCGCGCGTGGCGGAGGCGGAGGCGCTCGACGCCGCCGGCCGAGAGCATGGCGGCGACGGCGATGAGGAGGCCGACGCCCATGCGCTCGAGCTCGGTTAAGGGGCCAGATTTGCGGAGGCGGGCGACGGCCGGGTCGATGGCGCGGCGGTAGATGAAGATGAAGGAGGCCACGCTGAGGATGTCGAAGCTGGACATGCTGGCTGGGGGGATGTGGAAGCCGGCCACGGTGGTTTTCATGGCGGCGCCCTGTTCTACGAAGAGGGAGGTCATTTGGGTGAAGACGACGGAGTAGAGGATTGTGCAGAGCCAAATTGGGAGGAGGCGGAGTATGCATTTCACTTCTTCGACTTGCGTCACCGAGCACAGCCGCCACAGGTTCCGGCTGCTGCTCTCGCTGTCGGATTTCGCCTCCTTCGTTTCATCCCTCTCTGTCACCACCGCTGCTCTGTCCAAGAATCTGCGTTTTCGTCAAGTAATTAGCGAATTTTGTAACAAATATATCTGATCAAATGTAAAGAGAGAACTCGAATCACTGTAATTAGTAGATTACTTTCCTATTATTAATTGGTTTTCTGACAACCACATACACACTTGGAGTAGTATTTTTTAAGTACTACTAGTGAATATAGTCTCTACTGATAACAGGTTGACTTTAATGGACCTAATGGTATATGTGGACTGATATAAAAAAATGATCGACCAATCAGTTTATCTGGGCTTAAAAAAAATGCAATTGGTTTTAAAGGACTTACGTAAATCCATCGGTGTGGAGGATTTTTCGGGCTCCGTTGTCAGCGAGATCGGTCCCACGTACCTCGTACAAGTGATCGTGGTTGGACGGGAGAGAGACCATCGATTTTCTAGAGGCAGCGATCAAGACCTGGCAAAATCTTGCAAAGGGGTTGCCTTTGGGTGTGAAGTGCCTATAGATGGGTGTTCCCAAAAGGAACAAAATAAGAGCAAGTGTGGCAGAGCCAGTAGAGGCCCAAAATCCAAGTGCCCAAATTCCCTTATCCTCATAGTACCCCAAAAAGGTGTTGGAGAAGAGACTCCCAAGATTCAAGGCCAAGTAGAAGTAGCTAAAGAAGGCCACCTTGGAGCGGCTCTCCACGGGATGCTCCTCGTCGAACTGGTCCGATCCGAACGTCGCGATCGTGGGCTGGTACCCTCCGTTCCCCAGCGCGATCAGATATATCGACACGTAGAACAGAGACACGTGGAGCGTCGACTGGGGCCCACACGGCGTCTTTTCGTCCCCGCACCCGGTCGGCTTTAGTAGGAATAAGTATGATGATAGTGACAGCGACGCCAATCCCTGAAATGTTAGGAAGTTCGTTATGTCATGTCACGTTTTTTTTTTTTTTTTTTTCTAATTGGAATTAAATTGAAATTAGAATTGAACTTACGATAACGAAAATGACTTGGAAAATGGCACAAGTTTTGTAGCGGCCCCAATAGGAATCACTGAGGAAGGCTCCTAGGAGAGAGAAGAGGTAGACAGTGCCAGTCCATTTGCTAACGTTGTTTGCTGCGCTGGCGTTGTCTTGATCCATCACTCTAGTCAAGAACAACACTAGATTCACTCCCACACCAAAAAAAGCTAGTGTAGCTAGCCCTTGATTCACTGAAACACACACAAAAATAGAAATTAATGTTATAAATTGGGATTAATTATTTCAAATTAATTAAAAATGATGAAAACAAGTACTCACCTAGTAACAAGATTCCGGCATTCCATGATCCATATTTTGATCGGATCGCCGGCCTTCCGCGGCGGTCGACGGATCCATCAAGAGTGTATTCTTCTTGGTGCTTGACGATTTTCTCCGCCATAATTCTTGATTCCTGTAAACAAATTTAGGAATGATTAAATTTTGGGTTGTGATTTCAAATATTTATCTTAGAATTTTGAGTAGTTTGTTATTGGAGTCAAGAAAGTCGTGGTTTGTTACACTATCATATTGCGTATCAATAGACTTTTTATCAATAAAGTTATACGCTTCACAATTGTATCATGATATTTGTTAGTATCTATCAAAGTGATGCTATATTTAGCATATGATGAAATAAAGTAGCACTCTTTAATTATAGATAAGGATGATTACTTCTCTCGTGTGTAAGAGATAAGAGGAGTTTCAGATTTTCTATATAAAATTACTATTCCTAAATATTTTCTTATCAAAAAGATCTCACCGGAAATTAAAGCAATCTATCAAAAGAATTATCTATAAATAGACATCTATTAACATAACATCTCTTATATATTGATATCACTCTGATTATCATAAACAATGATTCACTACTTATAATTACACGTAAAAGATTCTTAATTACAGTTCTCATTCACAATAATACACCAAGTTTCACAGCTCAAACAGTGATTCAACAAAATGTTGATGATCAGATAATTTGCACTAGTGGTGGTGCATGCACCATGGAGAAACTAGTGCAAGACAATAATTGATTAAGACTAACCGTGATGTTTTGCAGAAAGTATGTAAGGATTTGAGATGATCTCGTGAGCTTATGTGTGATGTGAAGGAGAAGAAATGTGAGAAGATTTTGGTTGTGGGAATGAGGAGAGAGGGTGTGGTGATTATTTATAGAGGTTGAGATTGCGTAGGCCAATTTTGCTCTTGTTTGGAGAAGTCCATATTTTAAGGAAATCAAATAAATAATTTGAGTTGTGACACAGCTAAAGAAGCGTGATTTGGTTGAACACACAATAGTGCGTGTGCGCGCGCAGCTATAAAATTGTGCATAAACGGTGTCGTTTTCGCTTCGGAGCCAAACTAGTTGAGTTGGGTGTATATAAGCTGTGTTGATGGGGACATGTTCAGAACACGCATTTACGCTGATCCACTTTTCATACTATCATGTCTCTTTATTTGGTTTTTGTTTGTTTGCAATCGTCTTTTTTTAGAGTTTGCTCATAATGATCTGGGAACCAGCAGATAAAAAACAAAACTCGTGGAGTCAAACACAATAAAGAAGATCTTCGTCAATATCGAAAGAGTGGACGAAGAATAAAATTGAACCCCAACCTCAAAAGATTGGAGCGGAGCTGCTGCACCGTGGTTGTAGCATACTTGTCAGAGTCGGCATTTACTTAGTGATGGAGAAATATTTGATGAAGTTTGTATTTGGTTAACAATATAATCGATGATCAATACAACTCTCTTTACGTTCGACTGTAATTGAGTAATATTCCTTTTTTTTTACTCTCCCATTATAATTGGTCACTAACTTTTTTTTGCCAAAAAAACAACAAATTTAATCTCACTTACTTTATATTTTATTTTATCTTATTTCTCTTTAAATATTTATTTATTTTATCCCTTACTTTATTTTCTTTACATTGAACTTGCTAAAACATTTTTTCTTAAAACTGAATAGGAGATCCGAGTAGTATTTATCGGGATAATGATTTAGTGAGAATATGATTTTTAGTAAAAAATGAAAATGATGAACAAACACGTAATATCAATAAACAAGAGATAAACAAATAAATATAAAAAAAAATTTGTTTGTAATAGAATTTGAAGTCAAATGTTGTTTTCATTTATCAAGCAAATGCATTCATCTATATTCTATAATCATAGATATTTGTAATCGAAAAAATAAAAATAATTCTTTCTCGCCATTATTTTCATTGTCACTGAATCATTTTTTTCAGTTATAGTATTACATAAATATTGACTGATATTTGTAATTTGATCATCTCTATTAAGTACTACCTATATTAGTATTATTTGCGGGCTTGTAATTGTAGTACCATTTCTTGCATTGCATTATAATTTAGAAAATATTTGTATATTGACATGAGAGACAGCCAGACAGGAGTAGAATATTAGTCATAACAAATTTTTAATCATGAGTGGATTTTGGAAAGTCTAAAATAGACCTGCCCAAAAAGCCATTTATTTAGCATAATTTGAAATAAAGGTAGCAATTAATGGAGCATATGCAACAAATATCAGAGTAGTGTACAGGTCACTTAGCACTGGCCCCTCATCAATCTCTTTTTTCTCACTTTCCTGCCCTTTTCCTTCACTTTATAACTTAATTTCGATATTTATATTTAGTACCTTTTGTTTATCAATAAATGTGTCGTATAATTTTTATTTTTCTAAAATATTAGTACTAATAATTTCTCAGTTATTTATATGATGACTCAAATTCTCGACGTATTAATTGGAGGGAAATCATCTTACTATCTGCATCTAATTATTAACCTTAATTTTTTTTCTTAGCATTATTAAATTAACAAATGATGATAAGATGAACCCCAACCGAGAAAAAGCATGCATGCACCTTGTAAAAAATAAAATAGTGGGATCACGATTTTTTTTCTAAAAGGGTAATTAGTGGGCTAATTATTGAATTGGATGGTTAATAAATTGAATTTGTAACATGAGTAGGTAGAATCCTGCGACATGCAAGGTGGAATAATGTTTTTTTTTAAGAAATGGAGGCTTTTTTTTAAAGCTTCCCTATAGTTGCAGATGTCCTTATAGAAAGAATAGAAAAATCAAAGATGCATACATAGTCATTTTCAAAATAGCTATCGCCTATCAAGATTTATATATGGGGCCTATAATTTGCCTGCTATAGTATATGGTATTTTTAAACATTATTACTTACAAATTACAATTGCACATTGACTAACTGAATAAATCCAATGAAAAAGAAGTCTTTGGGACTTATGGCCATAGAAATTGCATCACAGTCTTATCAATTTACGAATTGATTTGCTGATGACGGTCGAAAATGGAGTATTATTTTTCTGGCCTGAAGAGTTTAACGAATTCTATATAGACATGGACGTAGAAAAACGATTACTGAAAACTATATACTTTAAATTGTATTTCAAAATACGGAGTATACTTTTACGTGATTCGTGTCATTGATAAGAACTTTTGTATAAAAAATATTAATAAAAGAAAAAATTAATAAAATAAACATGGGTGTAAAACAATAATAGTATCATCACACCAATAAACTAACATCATATATAACAAGATCAACAGTTTAATGAATAGAATCGCAGTAAAGTTTTAGTCCAAAAATCACACTACAAAATAGATTAACACTTCTTCATTTCTCCACGCGTAGATATTGTGAAATTGATATTATGATAAACGCAATATTATATCTTGACCATCTATTTTTTATTTATATATGACTTATAGTAAGTCTTATTTTTATAGTAACTTAGTAAGATTCCATCTCATCCTAAAATGACCTTATATATATACTTTAAGTAAGCTATTTGTGAATGACGAGTTTTAATATGTAATTTGTAAAGTAAAAAATAATGAGAAAAGATAGTTCCAAATATTATTAAAGAATTTTATAAGTAAAATAAAGGTAAAATAAAGTTTTCATAAATTGACGTGAATTATTTTTACGAGACGATAAAAAAAGAAATTGAGTCTATATGTTTATGAATAATAAAACTTATAATTAGATATTAAGTATACCACGTTTCTTCTCAATGATTAATATCAAGATAAAATTTGGACTTAAGCTTACTTATCACGCCGGCGGCCTAACTTGGTTATGACTTCACCTAATTAAAACAATTTTTATTGGTGAAGGTGTTATGTGGTGAAATATTTTATATTAGCAAGCAGGAATAATTTATGTGTGTACGTATCAGCAACAATTGACTAGCTATTATATTTATAATGTGCGAAAAATGGAATTAATGAGAAACAATTTTTTCTTAGCGGCCTATCTTAACGTGGTTAAGCTCACTAGAAAATTTGGACTAATAATTAAACACGTAACGTGCAGATAATTTTATGAGTACAATGCACATATTTTATAGAATATCGAGCTAGCAATACACGAGTAATTCAAGAATAAATAACAATAAAAAGTAACGAAATCAACGTATAAATAATTATTTCTGAAATTTAAAAAAATATTCCCTCCGTCCCACATTTGTAGTAACATTTAGTTATGGCACGGGTTTAAGGAAGTGGTGGAGTGTGTAATTAATGAAGTGAGAGGTGGAGTGTGTAATAAATGAAGTGAGTTGGTGGAATGAGATATGAAGTGTGTAATAAATGAAGTGAGATGATGGAGTGTGTAATAAATTAAGTGAGTTGGTGGGTCCCTTTTTGACTTTTTTATTTTTTATTTTTGTTTTGATTTATTTTAATGTAGATAATGGCATTTGGGTGTAATTTTAGTGAATAATGGGGTAAAATTTTATGTGCAAATATGGTAAACTCTAAATGTTACTCCAAATGTGGGACGGACTTTTATGGCAAAATGTTACTACAAATCTGAGACGGAGGGAGTAACACATATCAATGCTTTATTCGTCCATCCTTATCCATTTAGGCCATGTTTGATAGGAGTAATAACTCATCTAGAAATGGAAATCCATGAACAAAGATTTTCATCCCTAAATGAGTTATCACCTCTACCAAACATGTCTTAAAGAATATTGGACTCAATCGCTGCTCTATCTCCAATGAAAAGGTTCCAAATAATTTGGAATGAATAATGGTTTTCTTCTAGTGAAAAATGGTTTTCAATCTCTCATTGCAAGCTTTTAGCTAGGGCAAGGACAGTTATTTATTTCTTTACTCATATAAATACTAAAATTAACATAAACTTATAACAAAAAACTTATAAAGATCAAATTTACATATCGTCGGTGACTTATATGCATCATCTCATCATGTGACAAACATGATCTAAACTATTCTACTCCTCAAGCGCTAGAATAGGATGACCATGTTTAAATACCCAATGGAATATACCCAATATGGCCATTAACTATTGATATACAGTCTACATGTTTTTTATGTCCATTTCTTTGACGTGACATTGAATTTCATATTATTCCTTGTATTGATGCTACTTTTAGGTAAATTGGAAGACTTTACACTTTGCTATACGTAATAGAAAACAACCGACACGCATCATCCATTGTATCGTGTAACGTTTCTCGCTCCGTTCCATAATAGATGTCACACTTTTATTTTATTTTGTCACATAAAAAATGCGTATTTAAAAAAAATAATTCTATCTCACATCAATATATAAAAAAGTATGGTTTTTTTTCTTTCACCACTTAAGACACAAATAACATCTCTTAAAATCTTGTATTATCGTTTAAAAGTAAAGTCATTTTTGTTGGGAGAAAAGGAATATTAATTAGTTTCAACGCATTAAATGTCATATCTTTAACCATATACACTAAATTCAAATTTAAAATAATATTCTCTATATCGTTACTCACAAAATTTGAAAACATGATTTGAGTTTGTTTTAATGTAAATCTAAAAATACGTACTATCTCTGTCCCATTAGAAATAAAACGTTTTCCTTTTTGATCTGTCCTATTAAAAATGAAACGTTTCTATAAAAGGTAACAATACTCTCTCTACTTTTTCTTCTCTCTCTCCATTAACTCACAAAACAACACTACATAAAATTACGTGCCGAAAAACAAATATTGCATATTTAATGGGATGGAGGGAGTATATTTTACTCAAAAATAAAAAATGAGATTGGTTTTAAAATACCATCAAAGTTAAATGCCTACTTTATTTTTTAACTCCCATATTAAAGTATACCATTAAATATGGCCTTTAAATATGCACACAGGTCACCTCTATTTGGATTCCATTAATGGGTGCCTTCAGAGTGAAATGTTTATTTCTCATCACGTTATATGTTATTTTGTGACATATATATGATATTTCTACATTAATTTTCGATGCGAATAATCCCATATCTCATCATTTTAGGCGTAATTTTGTGTATATGTGGTATTTACCTAAGTTGTCGAATCTCGATGCTAATAAAATAGGAGTATTAGAATGTGAGCTAACCATAATAAAATTTAAAACAAGTATACATAAATAATATTTCTCCGCCTCAATAGATATGAAATATTTGATTTTCAGCACTGAATTTTATTTATTGTTATTTTGTGAGTTAGTAAAAAGAATAAGAGAAAATAAAATTAGAGAGCGTGTTGTTTTTATTTTAAAAAATATTTTATTTTTAATGAAATAATTCAAAAAAAGTTTTTAATTTTAGGATCGCAATCCAAAAAGTAAAATGTTAAATTTTTAACATGATAGGGGAAGTACTGGGAATCCTAGTTATGTTAGGCGTAAAATTAGAATCCATTTGGATTTTTAGCTATTGCCACATCTTTCCATTTAATTTATTGTTTATGGCACGACAAATAATATTGAACACGACACCACTGTACTTTTCTATAAAAATCTTGATTCATTTATAATTTGTAATATATATTGTATTATTAATGACGCTGAAAATACAAGAAATTTTGAATGTTTGATCTCAAACTTCTCGTTTCACCATTATGCCATGATCTCCCTAGAGGGGATTATCATATGTAGCGAATGAACTGTTGCATAGTTTATTACTTATATCAAACGTTTGCCTTTTATACGAGTATCTATGTTATTTTGTAATTTAATTTATTTTATTTGCTAACTTAAAAACATGAAAAGGGAATTTAAAACATAGAAAATATAAATTGTGGTAGATTTTGAAGAAATTAAAAATACTAACATGAAAAATGGATTGTGACTAATTTTTTAGTTGATTTTAAGGTTCTTATTATAGACGCCCTTAAAGTT
Source organism: Salvia hispanica (assembly GCF_023119035.1). Taxonomy (NCBI): domain Eukaryota; kingdom Viridiplantae; phylum Streptophyta; class Magnoliopsida; order Lamiales; family Lamiaceae; genus Salvia; species Salvia hispanica. The sequence goes on from NC_062965.1 coordinate 5,385,369, forward strand.
ACGAGACAAAATTGAATTTAAACAAAATTTATAATTTTCCAATAACTTTATTTGTTTTTGAATAAGTTAGTATCCGCAAGAATAAAACAAAAAAGGCAACGTATAGTTTATCCATATACTTTTATATTTTGTATACGAAGATTATACCTCTTAAAATAAAGACTTGAAAACAATATATTTTAGAGTTAGAGTCAATCATTTGAGAAAAGATCTTCTCATATGAGACAAATACCGACAATATTAATAAATTTAGAGACTATGATAAATTGATAACTGTATAAATATGACAACAGCAATTAATGAGTTGCAAAGTTGTCCAAATACTATGAATTTTACTAAAGCTTATATCATAGTCAAAAAAGTTGTAATATCACGTAAATAATGTGCTAAAACAAGTGTTAATATCGTAAATGTCGAGATCAGCTGTCACAGACTAAAAACAAGTATGTTAGACCTCAAATTCAACTTGACTTTTTTTAATCTAATTTCAAAGTGAAAACGAAATTGAAAAGTAATAGCACGTATTCAAATTAGGCACGTCTTATCAACGCCAAAACAAGTCCAAAATAAATCATATAAAGATAAGCAGATGCAACTATCTGAGTTATTTTATAACATATGACATACAGTTCATCATTTTTACAGTATAATATACAGATTATAGATAAATTTGTGTATGTGGATTGCGCACTAGAGCTTATCACTCTGTCACCCACCATTCATATTTTTTAATTATATCAAACTCCACTACTTGATTTAATTTACTAATTACGGTTCAATTAAATAATATTCCTTCCGTTCCTTAAATATTGTGACAGGATACTAATTTTAAAAAATAATGGAAAATTAAGTTGAAAAAAGTTGATAGCTAGTGAATCCTACTTTTAAATTATTAATTTTATAATAAAATATAAATGGAAATAAGTTAACGAAATGTGAGATCTATTAAAAAAAATGATAAAATGTGAAATGTGATAAATTTTGTGGGACAAACGAAAATAGAAAAATGGACAAAATTTGAGGGAGAGAGGGAGTAGTAGTTAGCAAAATTGAAATATAATAACACCCACCTAATATTTTGGGGCGATTTAAGAGGATTTGGAATTTAATTTAAATACGGATGACATAATCATTAATCATCAAATGATAAACGCTAATTAGTTGATAATCACGCTCGGTTTATAAATATATAAATGGTGGATTTTGGAAGATTTCGTAATATCTCTAAAGTAGAGTTGATGTTGATTGTTTGGCGAATGAATTTCTAGTTTTAATTTCAACAATTGAAAAGATGATTATTTAGCGAATATATTTTTAGCTTTAATTTCAACAATTGAAAAGACGATTGGCTGAGACCTAATTCTCAACTTTTTCGTATATGTTCTGCAGATAATTAAGGACTTAATTATAGTAATTTTGAAACTTATTTCGAAATTAAGATTTTTTTTTGTATCTCTTTAGTATTTTTAATTTCAAAGAGCTAAAAAGAAATCTGAATTTTCTTGTAACTTTTTGTAATTTAGTTTTTCGATCATACTAATCGTTACAACACTCTTTGGAATTTGAAGATATTATTTTTTCTGTGTATTTCTCGAATTTTCATATTTTCTGAAAGAGGATAAGAATGGATGAATGTGGTCTACTACTATAAGTAGTTGTGACACATTGTGGAGTCAAATTTAAGAAGCTGCTATTAAAATGGAAAATTGAAAACAAAAAATGGCGGCCGTCAATTTATGTTGTAAGCAGTGAGTGCATATCTTCTTTTGTGGCGGCCGTGGTGGCTGTGTGACAATGATTAGGGATTGGACTATATTAATTTCTGAATATACTGATACAGTGATGCTGTAAAAAGAGTTGGCATTAAAATCAATTACTCCACGAATTTAATTATGAGATGAGAAGAGAGATATCAGATATATAAACGAGACAGTGGTTAAGGCGGCGTAAGACTTGGGAGATTGATATCTAAATTGTGAGAGGCAAAAATAGTCGTAGAGACATGATGTATGTTACCATTTTTTTTAGGATATCTCGCCTTTATCTCGAACTTATTAGCTATTTGAATTATGTCTTTTCAGTTAATATAATACGTAGTGGTGAAAATTTTCAGGATATCTCGCCTTATCTCAATTTATTAGCTATTTGAATTATGTCTTTTCAGTTAATATGATACGCAGTGGTGAAAGTACTGTCACACAATAATCTGGAATGTTCGATTTGCAAGATTATATCTCATAATTAAATATATTATGGTTGATCATGAGATTTCTTAATTCTAGATATCATATGATAATTATAATTATTCTCCTCTAACTAAAATAATTTCAAAACTTAATCTTAGATGGATGGTCGTACGTCGTGCCAACCGAACAACAACTTTGCATAGTATTTAATTTGAGCATTAAAACACCAATTGATACATAGATAAATATTGGTACTCATTTGATTGAAGTATATATAAAACATTTTAGTAGAATCAGCTACCCATTATTAACTCATCAATTTCTTGGTAGTTGGTACATTATTTGTGTTTGGGATTTAGTTTTCAATTGTATATCATTAACATGAGAAAAACTCAGACTTTGGGCTTCAAAAGCAAAAAAAGAAGTGTCTCATCAAATCACATAACACAAACACACACCAACTTTGAACACACCAAGAAATAAAACAATGAATGGATCATATTTCTTGAATCCATAAAATTTCTGAATATAGACAAATAGTATACACCATTATGTTTCCCACCACTATAACACAACTCACCTTTTCGCCTAACCTCTTGTCTCCAAGTTGTATGGTAGACACTCATTTCTGACTCACTTCGCATTTTCTCAATTTCATTTACATTATTAGTAATTTTTTTCAACAAAAATACTCCACATTTATGTTACATCAAATATTATAAAGTGGGAAAATGTGAAATTCTAGTGTACAGTATAATGGTAGTAAAGTTGAGACCAAACAAGATGCAAAATATTTCACATGTAGATACAAATTGCACCCACTAAAAACTAGGCCTCAATAGCTCATTTACACACATTTTCTCTCTGTAAATATCTCTTAAACATTTCATCGCCCAAATCTTGAACATCCTATTAAATCAAGTTTGGATTTTTTTTTTGATACATAAGAAACTGCTCAGAGCCAATCAGATTGGCGAGCTAGGCCAGGTGGATATGTGTGACATAACATAAACTAGTTGCGCCAGCTATTTAGCTTCTTGGCTTCGAAGGAGGCTCCGTCGTTGAGCATGTCTTGAGCATCCGTCTCCATCCCGAGCTTAGAAAGGGCTACAGCCTGCACGTAGAAGGCCGTTGGCCACTCGGGCAAGCAAACCTGAGCTTGCATAGCATCCCTCAGCGCCAACTCCGGCTGCCCTATCATCAAATACGAGAGGGCACGCCTCACAAACACCGTTCCAGATGGAACAGACATCATTGACACCAACTGCAGATTATCAAGTAGAATGAAATGAATGAATTAAACAAAGGCAGACAATTTAATAAGATGATATGTGAAACAGTGTTGAGGTCAGACGTACCTTGGAGTAGTAGTCAATTGCACCCTTGAAATCCTTATCTCTGAATGCTATATCGCCAAATTTCTTCGTGTTTAGCATATCTTGAACTTGCTGCGTCCATTCTTGGAATGAGAGCTTCACCAATTAAAAGTATGATGTAAGGAAGCATGTGGAAAAATTACACATGAGAACATAGAAAGGCACTGCCGGTTCAGTGTCAGACAATTATACGTTGCAGATTTGTCGATTCATTTCACTAGAATAATATGAACTGCTCACCTCATTTTCAGCACCCTCTTCGTCTTTATAGCCCGTTTTGAGCAGAATGTCATGTACAGCAGTGAGATCCATTCTCGCGCAAGCTTTCCCAAGAGGCGAGAGCATGGTAGGCAGAGTAACAGGGGTGGTCTTTGTCAAACCCATCAGCACATGAGATGCAGCCTAGAACATTAAGGGAGAAAGAATATGACGTGACTAAAATCAATGGAGAACTGATGCAGCTCTCAATCAGGAAACATAGTCGTTACCTCCTGCTTCTGAAGGGGCGTGACAGCAGTTAGTAAAAACTTGACTTCGGGTCTATCTTTGGCCTCATACTGAAGACACTTGGACGCAAGTTCCACCAATGCCGTAGCATCTTCATTAGCATATTGTCCTTCCAGAGATGAGTCCATCAGCAACAAAACATTTTTTCCTCTTATTAAATCCAAGGCCTGCAACAGGAGAACCATTAATCATCTAAAAAGGTGTAAAAGCAAAAAAAAAAATGTCACTTCTCATCATCAGCAGCTTCAGAAAAAAAATCACTAGGGTCTGATTCTTAATTCAGTGAGTGGAATTTGAATATGCATCGTAACATATGTGCACTATTGATTTCAGATTAAGCCATACGAACACTAACTATTAAAAGGTAAAGAAGAAATAGGCTGATACTCCTTTAAATATATAAGACAAGATAAGGTATGAAATGCACCATACATGGCTAGGCGGGATATGCTTTCCACTCAAGAGGTCCAGCAGAACAGTTCCGTAGCTGTATATCACACTTTCTGGGATAACCCTGCCTGAAGAAGTTAAAAGAACAGAGCAAGGAACGTGTCATTACATAGGGATAGATATCAAACAGAGACAACTTATGTGCATCTACAGAAACTTCTGGGATGGGATTTTTCACCATAAAGCTTGTAGCAAGAGAGCACAGTATTATCTTCAAGCAAAGGTTCAGAATGGAGTATGAAAGAATTACAGAAGTTGGTATTGGATTGACATATTGTGGTTACATGATTGTTACATGCACTAGCTTGCAAATCTATACAGGCAGCCAGTTTGCAAATGTTAACCCCAGTAGTATCTGTATGAACCAGTTTTCCATGTTACTAATAGTAAAAAATCATCTAAAATTCAGTTTCATAATTATCCTAGAGAACTAATCAACATACTGCAGAGAAATATCTAGGATGATAAGAAATTATGCGACAACCAATTATTATTTAGAAGAGTGAAACAGAACAGGACTCCATTCGTCTAAAGCTGTCGCCTACTAAATGTCATTTAGAACTACAGAAATTTACATCTTCCCAATGTCGAGATTAGAAGAATCTGAGATTCTTTTTTTCATTCATCTCCTTGGATGGCGATCGTGCAGCAAAGCTTTTAAAATAATTATTGAAGAAAACACAAAATCTTGAACCTCTTAAAGTAATGAGTTACAGATAAACCATGGCATGCCACAAGGCTCAAGGTGTGTAACTAATGACTTGGGAGGTTGGCTACTCTTAGCATGCGAGCCAAATGATAACTTTGATTAGTCAGTAACTTCCGACCAAGTCCACATACAAACTATTCTACAGAAAATCTGAAAAAACACATAGTCCAGGGAGACAGATTCTCAAATTTGAAAAGAAAAGGAAAATATAGGTACCCGTGCGCAAAAACTCAGGAGGAGTATAAGCTAGATTTGTGCTATAGCTCTTCCCATCCCTGCTGTTTTTCATCAATCCAAAACTGGATAACCTGGGGTCACCTTCCTGTATCATCCCAAGTTTGTTCAGTCAGTACGACAAAAACATTTCATTTTACAGTTACCTCTGACATAAAGGTATTATCTTATGATGCACCATGTTCACGACAAAGGAGGATACTGAAGGTTATCTGTATCTGGTATAGCTTCAAGTATTCTGAAGATTTAAGCACTTGAAAATAAGCAATTTCTTATTTTTAGATAAATAATTAAATTGCCACGCTATTAGAGAAGTAACAAAACATGTGCTATACTTAATTCTCTATTGCATTTTTCCATTCTTTCAAAGTATTGTTTCTAATTCCATATCAGAAGAAATATTGCTGAAAGATGAGATAGCAAATTCTAAGTATAGAATAGATATTCCTGATGAAAGACTAAGCTTCTGGAACAGATTGTTTCAATAAACCAGTATAAGAGGTCACAAAAGCAACACAATATTGAGAGCATGCATCGAGAGAGCAAGCAACACTTTGAGCAGGCTAAATCCTTTCACTTGACATATGTTTGCACAAGTACCTCATCGAAAAGAATTCTGTAAGCATTCAAATCGTGATAAATTTTTCGGTTTTCAGCGGTCAAGTGATCTAGAGCTTGTGCAATATGGTAAGCAACTCTAACGCGCATTTCCCATTGCAGAGGTTGTTTATCCCCTGCACAGAAACAAGAAAGTATACACTCAATTGAGTAGAGAAAAAAATTATTAGAGACACAACATGCTCTAAATCTTCACAAATACAAGAGACAAAAGTGAAGAATATCTGTACAATGAAAAAGATGCTTCGAGAGGGTATCATTGGGCATGAACTCAGCTACTAATAGGCGTTCATCTCCTTCGGCACAACATCCGATTAAATTCACCAGTCTCTTGTGTCTAACTTTCCCAACTCCAGCAGCTTCCGCCTGAAAATTTGTTGCATAAAGAGCACTATTAAATCTAAACAGTTTTTTGTTGTTTTAATCAAATAAACCTTTTGATATAAGATAAAGTAGAAGAAAAATAATAAGCAGGAACATTATGAGCCCCCAATTAGGCATGATTCGATTTGAGACAGTGATCCCCTCAAGTATTTTTAAAGAAGAATGAAGGCTTTTAGATTCACCTTTACCAGTAATTACAAATAAATTAACCAAAAGAAAGAGAAGAAGCAAATGCAAAACATCTCCTTGGGTAACCACAAAATTTAGAGGAAATTGATGAGAAATTACAACCATCTGGAAATCCCTGTTATAACAGATGCCTGCAGAGCATGGATACATACATGAATGCAAATCAGAACCAAATGCCTTTGAAAAATGTACATCAACCTTCTACAATTCAAAATGACATGGGCAATAAAATCAGTCAATCTAAAAATAACACCAGGAGATGATCCCATGATAATCAAGACATCAAAAAAGCAAGAAGCCTATGCAAAAAGAATAGAAAGCTTATTAGCATACAAAAGTGAAAAGCTCACCATAAACTGTCGGGCATCCGGCCATGACTGCTTTGAGAAGCGTTTGATCGCAACTAGGTGGTTGCTTCGGATCTTACCCCTATAAACAACATTTGGAGCCTTCTCTCCACTCTCAGAAACAATAAGCTCACTGCTAAAACCATTCGTTGCAGCCCGTAGTTCAGCAAGCCCAAATTCCTTAAATGCAGGCACTTGATCTGGATCTACTTGGTCCCCATTTGCTTCATCAGTATCCAATTATAATTTCAAAACAAAACCCCCAAAACTCACAGCAACATTACGCAAAGAAAAAACCCAATCACGAGAATACCTCTAAATTAACAATAATCGTTGCTTAAATTCAAGAAAGCTCTAAATTTAATCCTTAAAATGTAATTTAAGATGCATTGAAGTAATACAGACAAAATGCAAGGAACAAACAACACCAAATTGGCAACAAACCCTAAGGCAGTTAACCAATCAAACAGGCGTCTACCATGACAAAAACAAGCAAGCGATTAGAAAATTTCCCAAATTGGAATTAATAACGGAATATTAGATGTGCCATAGGTTTCGTAGCACTTTAGAAAACTAGCTCAATTAATCACTAAAAATCTCACGTGTGCAACAGCAAATCCATCCTAATAAAGCAATCAGCATGCACAGCGCAACACATTTAGTGAGAGAGGGAGAGTACCTAGATCTGGTTTAGAGTCGGGCTGCGACGGCTCTTGGTCAGGAGACTGGACATTGGCAGTTTTGGACTGCAAACAGCCCATCTTGAGCGTGCTCTCATTCAACCACTAACTCACTCTTTGATACAGAGGCGATGGGTTTCGAGAAAAGGGCTAAAAATTTGATCTTGATGAGTGGAAGCAAGAGCAAGAGGAGGAATTGAGGGCGATGATTGCAGCAGCAAGAGCGAGAGCGAGAGCAGTGAAGGGAGTCAGTGGGGAAGGGAGGCGTCACATGACATGATAAGTCGATGATTGGCACGTGAAGAGAGAGACGGGTAGAGTATGAGAGAGAGAGGTTTGGTTGTTTGTGCGTCAAAACTGTTGTTGCATTTTCATATTGCAGAAGCTGTGTGCTCATTATGTGTGAAAACAGTACTTTTTAGTGCGTGTGGGTTGGGGAAAAGGCGATAGTATTTTAAGCAAAAGAATTGCAAAGTGGGTAAAAAATTCATGTCACACCTTTATTTCCATATGTGGAGAATTCCAGTTTTATTTTTCAAATATCTGGAATTTCATCCCTATCATTTTATACCCCGTCTATTTTATTCAAAATAATTAAATTAAATTAAACATCTGAATAAGAATAGAGAAAGACATATTCTATTCTAAAAGAGAAAATATTTCTAAAAAGTGATGTGTTTTATCATGAGTAAGACAGAGAGAAATTCGGTCGCATTCACTTTAATGTACTTTCGTCGATAGAACTCGATACTTAATATGAATCACAAGTTGCGTTCGAGGACATATCAAGCCGGAAGTGACACCTCGTCCACCACTTGGTCTGGGATCCTTGGAAGGACAACGCCTCAGACCCGATCGGTTGGGAACCAGAAGCTCAACCATCCGGTGGCACGAGACTTGCAGGGCCATAGAGATGGACCCGACTAGGTGGGCTTTAATCGCCAAACCACTCGCCCAAGTAGAGGGTTATTTGAGCAATTTTCATAAATATCTTAAGTAAATGTATATGTATCCAATACTGTGTTGCTACTTAGTGGAGTTAATGTAGGTAAGTGTATTTAGTGAAAGTTGCCTTTGTCTTGGACTATTGTCTTCTTTCTTTAAGATAAGGTAGATTATATTAGGTTACAATAGGATTCTCTATTTCAATTATCTTTTATGACAGTATTAGTATAAGTTTTATGTGAGTAATGGAAATAAGTTTTCCTTCTAAATAAAGGTTAAAAATGACACTTCTAAAATTTGAATTGAAAAAGAAAAGGTTTATCCTCCAACCAATTCACAATTGATATATTTAAGATATTCGAGAAATCGGTTTGCACAATTAAATTCCAACTAAAAATGCAGCTAAGCTGAGTAAGTGAGATTAAATACTTGAACTACTTGGAAAATGACCTCTTCAATTCCACTATACTACTTGTCGATTCTTAGACAAGTGACTGTTTTTGCACATTACTATAAAGCAATTCTATGGTTATCTACAAAATATCAGTAGATCTGAATATAAATTTATTGAAGTATATTTTAGTACTAGATTCAAACCACACAAATGTTTGTAATCAATAGAAGCTTTATGTGGGAAAGTAATATCTCTTGGCGGTGCTAGATTGTGTAAATTATTGTTTTTTGTTTATCATGTCAATATTTATGAATTGTTATTTATCAGCAAAAACTTGTGAAGTGATTTTTATAAAATTGCTTGAGAAGTTTAATGAATAATTGGGCTATTGTAGGAACTTCGTAGTCCAATAGCATTACTATGCGTTTCTGGCCCAATTTCAAAAGTAGAGTAATTTCTATGTAATTACTGGACTTTTGAGAATTGATTGATAAAATAAGGTTCAAAATATTTTACAAGCTAGTAGTATAAAATAACTTTTAAAACTTATAAATTTCTCTCCCTGACTAAAGTTTTTATAGTCTAAATCAAAATTCCATTTCTAGCTTATATAAGCTCAATTATACAAACATTTTCACAACTCGGTGTTTAAGACATTACATCTTATAATATTTCACAATGCATCATCGTTTACATAATAATGAGAGATTTTATCGTTTTGGATCATCGTATATTTAATTTATATTTTTATTTTTGATAGAAGGACCATCAAACTCACTCATAGTCTATTATAAAATTATTATATAAAAATAAGACTTAGCATTTAATCTTTTTTTTCACTTACTTTCTTTCGTAAAAGTTAAACAATTATCAATATTCAATAATGTTTAATAACTACTCCATATCAATCCATAATCTGAATTGGGCCAATCCGATGTCTCTAATTTAACCGTCATTTTCCATGTGACGAAATTCGGTTTTATTAAATCAAAATCAAAACCATTCGAGCCGCCATCGTTTATCTGCTTCGACACCAACCAAAGATTCATCCATCCATACACAAGCAAGCAGGTTATAGTTTATAATCTTTTATGCAGAAGGAGTAGTTATTGTTGAATGTTTCCGAGAATTTTGGTTATTGGTTGACTTGGCTGCGACGGTGCCGTTATTCTGTTTGGCTTATTGTTTTCTCATCTTCAAAATTTCAGATTTAAGTCAATTTTATACGTTGTGTAATCTAAAATTGCTTTTTTCTAGGAACAAGAGGTAGTTGTTAATTTGGCTCTGTTGCATCTAATAATTACGATTCTCAATTAATTTTAGCGTTTAATTCATTTTTGGAAGAGTTTTTTTGTAGATAGGTTGCCGATACCCTTGTCTCTATATGTGATTGAGCGATATACTATGGCGGTGTTCGGTTTCCTAGATAAAATATTACCAAAGATATAATCTAGGATTGAGTTATGGGATTATTTTACTTGGAGGGGTTGGGTATGACTAATTATCCCATGATCATCCAACTAGGATTGAGTTGTGTGAGTTGTGGGATTGAATCTCATAAACCGAGCACACTACATATTTAGTCCTGAGATACAATCTTGCAAAGCGAACATCCCCTATATGATTGAACGACATACTTGTCGTTTTTGTATGAACTTATTCCTTTCTAAGTTAGATTAGTATTGAATAAAGGATTGTTAAGCAATCATAATCTACTGCAGGCACTATCTGATGCCTTGTAACAAAATCATTGCTATGGTGAAACTAAGTTAAGATAAAAACAGACACTATGCATATAAAGTTTTATATACATTTGCAGACAATGGTAGATTTTGAAAGTTTCTGCACATTTTTATCAACACCATTGCTTGAGATTTTGAGTGGCAAATGCTGCGTGAATCATGATACTATTCATCCTTGTTCCGGTTATGGGACCTGAAAATTTATTGCTTATTTTTGTATGTCAAGTGAACTACGTTCTGCTTGTTTACCAAGTAGCACTACTGCACTACACGTTCAGGTTTAAGTTTTCAGATTTTCTTGATCTTCATGTTTTCAAATTCAAGACGTTGGCATGACAGGGATTAGAATACTAACAATGGATAAGAAAGAATCTGGGGAGAAGGCCTCTGAGGATGCGACTCGTGAGTCACTAATTGCAATTTCATATGGAGCACCAGATCTAACTGCTAAAATGTCACCTAAAAGTAAAGCAGAGGAGAATGTAGTCAAACCTCATAGGCATGATGAAGATGAGATATATAGGTCTAAGTTGATGTCCATATCATCTTCACCATCTTCAAATATGAAAGTCCAACCAGTCCTGCCCGGGCAACCTCATCCTTAGCCTGGACAACAGACACGACTGAATTTAATCCCTTACTGCAGGGGGCTTCAGTGTATTTAACGCTTTATTAAACTGTTACCATTTTAAGACTGCCATGGTGATAGATATACTGTCTCATGTTTAAAATCTTTATACTGTAAAATTATTCAGACATGTACACTGCATAAGTAGGCAGTGGCAATGGCAGCCATCGCTGCAAAAATGTTGTCTTTTGGCTTCTACTCCTACTGCAGTCATACTTTCAAACTTCTAGTCACGAATAAGTTTTGTTTGTGCCTTCCATCAATTTCCAATGGATTTATCTGTGAGAATCCAGTCGGAGAAAATAAAAGATCGTTTCGGTGATAAACCAAATATAGGGTCATGTATGTCCAAAATCATTTATGAAATGTTTCACATGTCTGTGAGCTCTATACCTTAGACCTCTAATCTGATTCTGATTTTCTCCTAGATGTATTTTTTATTCAATACTGGTGAAGCCATGGGCGTCGCGATTAATGTGAAAATCTCACTGCACTTAGGATTATAAATATATTGTTTTGCTATCGCCGACCTTTAGCAGCTCATTTACGTGTTAAGTGTTGTCCATGACCAGCTGGCAATATCGTATTTTGTGCTACATGAATATGTAACTAGTAATTTTCAGGTTATAGGAGAGTCATCGTCTAGTCTCATGCGATGCTTGTTTTCTTTTCGAGAATGTTCATATGGTGATTCCTTGGTCAAGCCTGAAACTTAACATGGCTGGAGTTCTTTTACTACCTTGATCAGAAACTGCCTCAATCTGCAAATAAGATGAAGCATCAATTTCAAGTGATTAAAGGCCACATTGAAGGGTCTATTTGTTTTTTGAGAGCTTTCAGCTTGAGTGCTATTGAGTCTGGTGTCTAAGTCTTGAATGACTAATTTTCAGTTCATGCCACAGTCATCGTGTAGTCTTCTTTTGCGGATGAAGATTTTCCATACACAACTTTCAGTTCCTCTTCTTTTTGAGACGGCGTGTTGTATATCTTCCTTTCCTCAAATACTGCAAGTGAGCATCTCTTCTATCTCTTGTTGATTATTGCAATTTGATTGTATCCCTGGTAACTTTTGATTGATGCCATCTCTTCACTGCACCTGCTAGCCATATTTTCACATCTTATCCTTCTGTCATAGTTGTCTTTAGCTCTTAAAATTTTTACTTGACTTCCTTGTTCCTTGTGATTGTGAACCCTGAGTTATTGTTTGTTAACTGTTTATATAAAATTGTAATGGCTGTCTTTTTGGTATATTCGGAACTAATCTTTTTACAACTTGCGAGTGCTAATTTAAGTAGCGTAGGTGATTCTTGCTTGAATTTATTTTTGATTTTGAATTTTTGAGTATAGGTTAACTTAGATGCTCAGTGACAGGAAATGATGGTGTTGCATTATTGTCTCTACTCTGTTGGTCTGTGTCGACATAGCGTTTGATCTCGTACAGTCCTTGTTTTTTACCGTTTAAGCTGATATAGTCAGGCACTATAGTGGCTTTGTTCCCGGTGTACATGATAATTGACTCGATTTTCAGAGAGTTCATGTTATATTATGCTTTTTGTGCTCTAGGGTGACCCACACTACAACAGTTGCTAACTTTTATTTTGATATCTTTCCTATCAAGAACAGCATAATCTAAAATGGGGAGTGAATTCAAGAAAAACACTGACATCATTCTTGTTTGGGCACTTGTAGAGGTCAAAAGTTGCAATATTTCCATTCTTGAAAAGTGTGGGATGTGAAAAACCATTAAAAATCTATGTATTTGTAGTTGACAATTTTTTATAGATATGCCACAGAATTCGGTGCTTGATAAAAAAGAAGTGATTTGTGTCGAAAAAGGGCCACACTGGTAGGGTTTAAGGTTTCTGGGTCGCAGACAACATCAAGCATATTCCCAACTTGTTCCCCACCATGCATGTGAAGTTAAGTTGATTCATGCCATTTTCTCACAGCCAACTTGTAATTTCATTTTTTATAAATAAAATATTTTAGCTCCTTGATGAACCAAGTAAATTTAAATGTTATTTTAGATTTGTGCAAATATGAAATTTTCGGCTTGTATATGTGCTCTGTGTGTGTATGTGTTGTGTGTGTGTGTGTAGTGAATAATGTGTTTATTGTAACTTATAGTTATTACGTATGTGTACAGTGTGTGTATAGTGTGTTTATGTGTAACTTATTTATTAACAATTCATTGTGAATTGTGGCAGTCTGAATCTTATCATTAAACGCAAACTAGCAATATTTCAGATTTTGATCGAGATGAAGACATGTTATAGGATGTTGAAGTTGAAGAACTACATCCTACATTAACGGAGACCGAAATAAAATTGAACCAAAAAAAACAGAAAACCAGAGCTAGAATATACTCCCTCTATCCCTCTGTAGTTGAGTAATATTCCGTTTTGGGTTGTTTCATTGTAGTTGAGTTATTTCCTTTTCTGGCAAAAAATACTCTACTCTCTCTTCATCTCTCTATTTTTTTCCTTTCTACTTTATTCTCCTTTTACTTTACTCATTTAAAATAATTTTTCTTAAATCCCGTGCCGAAAAGAAATGCCTCTACTACACAAGGACGAAAGGAGTACAAAAGTCTTGGTTAAAGAGGGAGATCATTAGTAGAACGATCAAAAGCCAAATGTAACCTATGTTCGAGATATATTGCGGCTGATCCAAACAAGCCTGGCACATCACCATTGTGGAAACATTGTACAACATGCGTGAAGAAGCATGAATTAAACGAGTCTCAGACAGTGCTTAACTCGGACGAGTCAGGATCCTTGGTAAGCGGGAAAATTCAACCAAGACCATTTCTGAGGTTAAGATGCTTATCCTTGACAAGCTACCTTTTAGATGTGTTAAGCGAGAAGTATTTATGAAAGATGCTCAACCATTGTTCAAAATCTCGAGCAGACATAGGATTGTGTGAAGATGTATTTGACACTAAAGATGTATCTGAGGAATTCTTTGGGTTATAAGGCATGTGAAGAGTGTTACTTATAACTGATAGTTGGACTGACTGCAATAACACAAACTTTATTTATGTCACAACGCATTGCATCGATAGCTCAATCTCCACAAAAAAATCATTGGCTTTTCAAAGATCAATAGTCATAAAGGTGAAGATCTTGCTTTTGCAATCGCTACCTTTATCGATGCAATGATAGATCTTTGAACTTTGAGAAACCAATGGTTTTTTGTGCATATTCCATGAGCTATCGATGCAAAGCACTGGGACACAAATAAAGTTTGTGTTATTGCAGCCGGTCCAACTATCAGTTGTAAGTGACACTCTTCCCATTTCTTTTAACCCGAAGAAATTCCTCAGATACTTCTGTGTTAAGTACATCTTCACACAATCCTCTCTGATAGTATCTCTGCTCGGGATCTGAACAATGGTTGAGCTTCTTTTGTAAATAGGATAAAACCTTCTCGCTCAACACATCTAAAAGGTAGCTCGTCAAGGATAAGCATCTTAACCAATGCTTCCCTTAAATGGTCTTGGTTGAATTTCCGGCTTCCAAGCATGTTGTACAGTGTTTCCACAATGGTGATGTGCATGCTTGTTTGGTTTAGCCACAATATATCTCGAACATCGGTTATATTTGGCTTTTGGTCGTTCTACTGAATGCTCTCCCTCTTTAACCATGACTTGTGTATATTTTAGCCACACTTAATGTCCTCTAACATGTCTTCATCTTGATCAAAATCTAGAATATTGCTAGCTTGTGTTTGATGATAAGATTCAAACATTTGCCCAGAATGGATAATTTCTTCTATTCAGTTTCACCGAAAGTGTAACATTCTTGTTGGTTCGTAATCGATTTGGATTGTCAATTTTAACATCTTCATATGCCATCTTGCAGGTTTGCGGCTGCCGCCTCTTGGCCGAGAAACGGTATTCGGGCTATGATGAAATCTTTTTGAGATTTATCTCTGATGCCATGTTAAAAGTAGTACTTTTTATTTATATCAGTATATATATTGCGTCATTTTACATTAATTATATAATAAGCTAGAGGATCCTACACAAGGGAATTATTTACCGTAAAATACATAAAGAATGGATCATTGATTAATAATTAGCATATGACGAGATACTCGTGACCAATCACCGAGATCTTTCCAACAATACATCAGACAATTAATTTATAAAAATAGGAGTTTCGTTATTTGTTAAATTCTTTAAGTTATTAATTTAGCATAAGTTTTAATTTCTAGAAGGAGAAAATTGTGAAACGTCGTTATGAAGTGAAATGTTTATCCCTAATTTGATCTTAATCCAGTAGTAATGTAATAACCTAATACAAGTATTACTCCACTTGATTAATTATTATCTTGCGTTTCCTAGTTCCAACTTGAATAATTTGACTGTCACTGTAAATTAAAAGCCAAACTGCTTGGAGTTGGATTAAATAATACACCAGAGCAAGAACAGAAGCTGGCATCGAAGGGATTAATCATAAATTATTACAACATGAAAGATCCGAATACATTTCCTCAAACACATGGTTATTAATTAATCCAAGCACATTTATATTATATCATATTTAGATCTAGCTTAGCACCCTTTTTCCTTAATTTCCCTAATTAAATAATGCAGTCACTAGTCAGCATTAAACCTTGCAATTCATCAATCATATAACACCTTCACTTTTCATTGGTTCTCTCTCTCTCTCTCATTAATTCTCAAATTAAAACCTAAATCACTTTTTCTCAAGTAAAATTAAAAAATGGAGATACGTAAATGGCCCATATTTTGGGCTTCCATTAATGGTTAGAAAGCTAATGAGTCCCACCTGATCATGTCGACTGATCAATATGCATGAGTGGAATTGATGTGTCTAATGGAACACAACATCGAAAGGAAATTCCATTATTTGTGAGGATTTCATACAATTTAATACTGTGTATTTAGAATTTGTTTGTGATTGCAGGCACAAATGATCAGATACAAAAAGATCATGGAGCTTATTATAACTTCCATAAAATAAAAAGCAATTGAAAAAAATAAAATAATGAATGGTGTGCTTGGGGTGTTGTGTTAGTGGCTTAGTGCCCTTCAAGTCTTTTCCATGTGTTATCGTGTGCGTGCGAAGGATAGAGAGATGCTGAGTCATTATTATTATTAATTTAATTTAATTTAATAAGTTTTTAAAATTAAATAAATGGCCACAATCTTGGATAACACATGATTTTCAACGAAATTGTTGATTATTTAAAGATTGAACTACGTCATTAGTCGGTCCCTAACCTTTACGGTTGTTGCACCACAGACCCCTGACAAAAAAATATCCCCAGATAATAATGAATCTTATTAGTATAAAAAATTACAAAGTGTAAATAATGACAAAACTTTAATCACATATAAAGTACCGAACTTATTAAGAAATCATATAAGAAGTTGTTGACATAGGCAGAAATCATACGTCAGCAATATAATGGAGTGACAAAAATACCCTTATATGGCCTGAGGGTGTTTTAGTCCGAAAAATCTAATTCGTTATTATATTAAACAAAATATTCAACTCGGAAGCACTATTCTTCTCGCTTTGTGCATATATATAGATGACTTATGATGGGAGTAGCTAGACCGTGTAGTTGAATTTAATATTTCTCTTCTCTCTCATTAAATCTTAGGATTTGGTATGGGAATGGAAATAGTAGTTGTGGGTATTGTTTGTGCAGGTGTATTTTTATTGAAATGGGTGGTTGAGAATATGAATTGGTGGTTGTACGAGAAGAACCTAGCTAGCCACATAAGGTATGAATTGCCCCCTGGTGATTTGGGCTGGCCTTACTTTGGAAACATGTTCTCTTTCAACAAAGCCTTCAAGTCTCCCAATCCTGAATCCTTCCTAGCCACCTTTGTGAACAGGTTTACTCTTCTTACTTCACACACACACACACACACTGAATAATTTTTTTATCATTAACTTGTTGCAAGCCGTTATTGTCTAAAAAAAGGGGTATAACTTTTTCTGAAATCAAGAAACTACATTTGTTTTGATCAAACTGATAAAAGAGTGTGTTTTGATCTAAACTTGCATCATGGCATATAGAATCAATGGTACACTTATTGTATTTTTTTAAGAGTAAGATGAATAGTCCCTTTCGGGGAGTGTTCAGTTTGCAAGATTGTATCCGGGATTAAATATGTAGTGTGTTTGGTTCATAAGATTCAATCCCACAACTCAATCCTAAATTGATAATTATGGGATAATTAGTTACTAACCCCCGATTACTAAAAAATCTCACCACTCAATCCTAGATTATATCTTGGTATTATTTTATTTACCGAACCAAAAAACCACCTTCATCTACTTTAACAAGTGTTATTGAAAATAATGATCCACGTATAATTATATAATATTCCTTCATCCTCTATAAATTTTTCATATTTCCATTCACTTTTATTACTGCATTCAACCAATTACCTATTTCATTTGAGTTATTTTATTATAAAATTAAAATATAAAAATATGATTAGTTTTTTTCTACTAATTTTTTTGAAAAGAGAAAATTATGTCGAATCAAAATGGAATATCTTTCATAGGGGACAGAAGGCGTGTAGAGTTTGCTGGTCAAAAATGGTTTACTTAGTATTTTAAGAGATAATTAATAGTCCCTGTCATGATCTACCTTAACAACTGGTATTATAACAAAGCATGCTGCTCTCTTTCCACGTTACCACTGTTGCATCCAATTTTATTTGATTCTGCCTATGTTTCATTTGTCGGTTATTTAAGAAAAAATTATACTATATGCGAGTCCTATCACATCTTCATGTGATCATGTCACATTTCATTACTACATGACATAGATGTAACATATCAAACACCCGATCATATATGTATACCGGTGAAGTAAAACACAAAATTACATAACGATAAAGTGCAACTTAATTGATAAGCTAAGGATCAGAGTCGCCACGCATAAATGAAAAATACACGATTACATCTGATATACCGATGTAGTAGTAAAAACACGGGATTCCGTATCTTAGTGAAGTAAAATACGAGACACAAACATGCAGGTTTGGGCGCACGGGTATGTACAAGGCTTACATGTACGGAAATCCGAGCATAATCGTGACAAGCCCAGAAGCATGCCGGAAAGTTCTAACAGATGATGACGCGTTCCAGCCCGGCTGGCCTACTTCCACTCTCAATCTCATGGGAAGGAAGTCTTTTGCCAATATATTCGACAACGACCACAAATGGCTGCGCAAGCTAACGGCCGCCCCCATCAATGGCTTCGAAGCACTGACCATGTACATGAAATACATCGAAGAAAACGTCGTTACAGCCCTTGACAGCTGGGCAGACATGGGACAGATCGAGTTCTTGACTGAGCTGCGCCGCCTTACTTTCAAGATCATAATGCACATCTTCCTCAGCTCGGAGGGAGAACACGTGAGGGAGGCGTTGGAGAAGGACTACACCATGCTCAACTATGGAGTCAGGGCCATGGCCATTAATCTCCCCGGATTTTCCTATTACAACGCGCTTAAGGTGCTTTTTCTGGCATTTATAGACTAAATGAGTTCTCTTTCTTCTGGGATGAGTTATCCTGTTTGGTCTGTAACATTTTCTGCTGGATTTTCAGGCGCGAAAGAATCTTGTAGCGGTATTGCAAGGGGCAGTGACTAGGCGGAGGGCACTAAAGAGGGAGAATCCGTCGTGTCCGAACAAGGACATGCTGGATAACCTTCTAGATGCTGCAGATGAGAATGGTAGAAGATTGGATGATGAAGAGATCATTGATATTTTGGTTATGTATCTGAATGCTGGGCATGAATCTTCAGGGCACACAACTATGTGGGCTGCCCTTTTCTTACAACAGAATCCTCATACATTTGAGAAAGCTAAGGTAGTAAAAAGTCCTAGTATTTCCTTTATTAATGACTAGTTTTAGCAGTGAATATGATTGAATGACATTTCAGGCTGAGCAAGTGGAAACTGTGAGGAAAAGACCAGCAGGGCAAAAAGGTCTGACACTAGAAGAAATACGGAAAATGGATTATCTTAATAAGGTATGCCTCTTATTTGATAACAAATTTCTATGATTGGTTTCCTAATCTGTTTTGTGCTTCGGCAGGTTATCGATGAAACGCTTCGTGTGGTCACATTCTCGCTGTCGGTCTTTAGAGAGGCAAAGAAAGATGTCAATGTTTGTGGTATGTAATTCATGTTAATGAAAAAACACAACATCTTAAACAATATAGGAATGAATTTGTGGTGATTAATTTGATATAGGTTACACAATTCCGAAAGGATGGAAAGCTCTGGTGTGGTTCAGGAGCGTTCACTACGACCCTGAAACATGGCCAGAACCGAAGAAGTTTGATCCTTCGAGATGGGATGTGAGTGTTCAATCTATTGCATATATATATGTAAGAGACGTAGTAGAAAAAAAATGAGAGAAAACCCTAATTAACATGTGCAGAATTTCACACCAAAAGCTGGGAATTTCATGCCTTTTGGAGGTGGAAGCAGATTGTGCCCTGGAAATGATCTAGCCAAGCTTGAAATTGCAGTCTTCCTTCACTATTTTCTTCTCAACTATGAGTAAGTTATGCTGTTATTTTCATACTGGTTACATAGAATCTTCATCCGACAAAAGCTCGAAAATTTGTAATGCAGGTTGGAGCGCGACAATCCTGATAGCCCGGTGATGTTCTTGCCACATACTAGGCCAAAAGACAACTGCCTAGGAAGGATAAGAAGGGTGTCTGCTCAAACTTGAATTTCTACTTGTAATTATCTCTTCAACTACGATCCATCATTTTAATGTAGTTGAAAGAAAGAAAAATAATATTCAGGTGTTGCATGTGGAACTTCATGGGAATTATTAGCATATGTTGATTGTTCAATAAAAGAATTCATCTCAAAGCTATATATATGATGAGTTTTATTTGGCGTTGATTTGAGTTTCAAATATTCAATATAAATCTTAACATGAATGAATAAACAAGTCATGGCCATTAATGATAATTGTTCAATATACTTATTAAATACATGCAGTTTGAGTTGGTATATTCAATATGTTCATTACCATGAATTTTAGACATTAAATTAATCAAGTAAAATCTTCTTTCAAAATTGTTGGGAATTATACTGATATATTTACGCAAGTAAGGTACTACTAATGTGATATCATTATAACACTTTTTTTTAGATAACAACAGATATTGACATTCATATGTAAAAATAGCAATTGCTATAATAGCACTCATAACAGGGGCGCCCGTCCCGCCGCCGTGTGGACGGCACCCCCGTCGCCCGTCGGCGCCTATTGGAGGCGAAGGGCCGGAGGATGGCTCGGGGGCGCCGCAGGGAAGGGCATGGCCGCTCGCCGCTCGGTGGTTGCTCGGCGCCTATTGCGTGCCGAGCGGGCGCTATCCCATTTTTGTTTCTATTTTTATTTTTATTTTTTTTTATTTCAACTCTATATATACTCCCTCCGTCTCGGATAATTCGTGTCACTTTGACCGGACACGGATTTTAAGAATTGTAATGAAAAGTGGGTTGGAAAAGTTAATGGAACGTGAGTCCTATTTTTATATATTAGTTTTATACTCCCTCCGCCCGCCATTAGGAGTCCCATTCATGGGCGACACGGATTTTAAGAAATGTTAAGAAAAATTGGTGGAAAAAGGTTAGTGGAATAGGGGTCCCACTTGTATATATTAGTTTTATACTCCCTCCGCCCGCCATTAGGAGCCCCATTCATGGGCGACACGGATTTTAAGAAATGTTAAGAAAAATGGGTGGAAAAAGGTTAGTGGAATAGGGGTCCCTTGTATATATTAGTTTTAAATAAAATGTAAGTGGAATGAGTTAGTGGAAGGTGTGACCCTATTACCATTTATGGTAAAAGTGAACCGAGACTCTTATTCGCGGACGGAGGGAATAATAAAATGTGAGTAGGAATGAGTTAGTGGAATATGAGGTCCACTACCAAAAATGGTAAAAGTGAAATGGGACAAATTATGTGGAACAGATCAAAATGAAAAATTGGGACGAATTATCTAGAACGGATGAAGTATTACTTATTGCATTTCATTTATTCACTCTTCTCATCCCCCGAGTATAAATTTTCGCTCTAGATATAATTAAATTGGAGGGTTGTGAGAGGATGGGATGGCTACTGGAGGACTGTGATTGTGAATGATTAAATAAATATTAACCAGAATGTAGTAATTTTGTAGTCAACTATTGGGCAAGTTTTGAAAATTTCATTTATGACTATTCACCAATTTTGGAAACAGAAAATTATTGATATATCTTCAAAAAGAGAAAATGACTATATATAATCTTAAATTATTTTATTTTACACAATTAAATCGTTTTATACATTTAACTTAAAAACTTGGGATCATTTTTACATCATGACCTCCTTTCTAAACTTGTGAGTCGAAGTCTCGAATAGATGGTCTCATGCCCAAATTTAATCATCATACTAAGTTATTGTCATGGGTTCATATAATGGCAGATCCAGATCCATGATTTTAACGATGAAGGCCTAAATTCAAAATTTATACTAGTAATATTTTTCCATAATATTTCTATGTATCTTAAATCAAATCATTCCACGATTAAATTCAAGGAAATATGTATTAATGAGCAGTTTAATCCAGTTCCTCTGGAGTGATGATGTATTCATACTCACAAATTTATCACATATTGCCTTGTTTTACAACTGCAAAATAATCTATACTCATTTGATTTTACCTCCTAATTCCCTCCTCTATATATAGTTACATTGGATATAAAAGAGGTATCAGTTGTCTTGATTTTCTGAATTAAGATGGGGGTGGGATTGTTGGTGGGGTGTTTTCTAGTGTTTTTGATAGTGAGATGGGTGGCTAGAAAGATAAATTTCTGGTTATATGAAAGCAAATTAGGTGCAACAAGATATGAACTTCCTCCTGGTGACTTGGGTTTGCCTCTCATTGGTAACATGTGGTCTTTCCTCAGATCTTTCAAGTCCAACAATCCCGAATCCTTTGTCTCAGACCTTGTTCACAGGTCTGTGTTAATACAAAAAAAATGTGTACTAAATGACGACGATCTTTAAATTTATGTTCATTTATCAATAAAAAAAAATGTGTGTGCTCATAATAATATTTATAATTATAATTATAATTGCTAGCTTGATTTCATCAGTACATGTCACGTGTGATAAATCAGATTCGGGCGCACGGGGATGTACAAGGTGTACATGTTTGGCCACCCTAGCATCATCGTGACAACCCCGGAAGCATGCCGACGTGTACTAAATGACGACGACGGGTTCAAGCCCGGGTGGCCCGCCTCAACCGAGGAACTCATGGGAAGGAAGTCATTTGTGTCCATCCCGGACCAAGAACACAAATGGCTGCGCAAGTTGACGGCCGCCCCTGTCAACGGCTTTGAGGCACTCACCGTGTACATGAAATACATCGAGGAGAATGTCATCGTAGCCTTGGAGAAATGGGAGAACATGGGACAAATCGAACTCTTAACCGAGCTTAGAAGGCTCACTTTCAAGATCATCATGCACATTTTCTTGAGCTCGGAGGGCGAGCACGTGAGGGAGGTGTTGGAGAAGGAGTACACCGCTTTAAACTATGGAGTCCGAGCCATGGCCATCAATGTGCCCGGGTTTGCTTACCATAACGCGCTTAAGGTAATGCGTTTGCTCGTTTTTTGTTTGAAGTTTTAATTGCTGGTTGGCTTAGATTTGGGGTTGATGGTTTTAGGCACGAAAGCGGCTTGTGGCTGTGCTGAGTGCTATAGTGAGTAAGCGAAGGGCGGAGAGAGAGGAGGATCCATCGCGGCCGAGGAGAGACATGATGGATGCTCTGTTGGATGCTGAGGATGAGAATGGTAGAAGATTGGATGATGAAGGGATTGTTGATATTTTGATTATGTATCTGAATGCAGGGCATGAATCTTCAGGGCACACAACTATGTGGGCTGCCCTTTTCTTACAGCAGAATCCAGACATGTTCAACAAGGCTAAGGTAAGTTTCCTTTTCACTACAAAGATTTTTCAACTTATTTGGTAATGATTGGATATACTAATGAGTAACATTGATTCAGGCTGAGCAAGAGGAGATTATAAGAAATAGGCCTTCTGATCAGAAAGGCTTGACACTGAAAGAAATCAGAAAGATGGATTATGTCAATAAGGTTATTGATGAAACGCTTCGCGTAGTTTCCTTCTCGTTGATGGTCTTTAGAGAAGCAAAGAAAGATGTCTCTGTTTGTGGTAATTAAACAATACATTTATCTCTTGGAAATCTTTGCAAAGAAACTAGAAAAAATAACTAATTTTCCCATATTTGTGTTTATATGCAAAGGTTACACCATTCCGAAAGGGTGGAAGGTCTTGGTGTGGTTTAGGAGCGTTCACTACGACTCTGAGACATGGCCCGACCCGAAGAAGTTTAATCCTTCGAGATGGGATGTGAGTGTTCATTGAGGCCATTGTCTTTATTATTGACAACCAACAACTCTTTAACATAATAGTTCTACATCCTTTGATATGTGCAGGACTTCATTCCAAAAGCGGGAAATTTCCTTCCATTTGGAGGTGGAAGCAGATTGTGCCCCGGGAATGATCTAGCCAAGCTTGAAGTTTCAATCTTCCTCCACCATTTCCTTCTCAACTACGAGTGAGTATACACATAAACATGAAACACCCGTTGTTCGTCTTGGAATATTTTTGTGACATGGCTCTTACAATCGCTTTGTTGATCACAGATTCGATCGAGCCAATCCTGATAGTCCGGTTATGTACCTGCCGCACACAAGGCCTAAAGACAACTGTCTGGGAATGATTAAAAGAGTGACTAGTAGAACTACATAGATTTTTACTATGTAAAAAGCTATTATGGCCTTTCTGCAGCTCCCTTCTTTATTTTGCATTTTTGTCTTGTTGAACTACATGTCTACATTTTACTACAATTAGAGGATTATCAAGAATTATTAAGTTCTTTCTTTTGCTGCTGGATTGGATGATTCTATTTGTCTTTACTAATTAGTACTACTATCTTACATTTGGTTCAATGTAATGTTTTCCTAGTGACAATAGTGAAAGATATATTTTGAGAACCTCTCTCTTTCTCTCTGTTCACTAACTAATACTACTACTAACAATATAAAGGGTGGGTAGAGTTGTCAAATGGTTGGGACGGCCCAACCCAACCGAGCCTAGGCATGCCTCGGGCCAATCAGCTTGGGGCCCGGCCCAGCTCAGGCCCACCATTGAAGCGAGTTGGACTGAATTTCTTTTTATAAATTCAGACTCAACCCAGACCCATTTAGATAGTGGGCTAAGCTGGGTCATGCAAATTTTTTTTTCATCAACGGTTTGAAATATAATACTCCATTACTTACTATATAAATTTATAACTAAAGGAATAGTAATAAAATAATTGCTATGGTTAATAGCCAAATTTATATCCCTGACAATATAAAGGGTGGTCTATCAGCTTAATGGGTGAGGCCCAAACTACTGGTCCAAGTTTCAAAACAGTAAAGATATTTTAAATTTTGTACTCCATTAATTGTGTCTTAATTAACAAGTTCAAATTCTTGTGTATATTTTCAAATTTGTAATGGCATGAATGATAGATTGATAGCCAATAATCACTCTTAGTTGTCATGTGATTAATAAAATTTTGGATAATTTCATCTCTACATTAATGTTTCGATGATTCTATATGAGACGCGTTTTTACAAATTCTTAGCATTTTATTTTTCAACCCAATAAATGAGATTTGCTGTTAGTTCTGCAGTATGGTTGAAAATTATAAAACAATAACTAATCGAGACAAATGAAAGATCAGAAAATCTCGGCGACTTTTGGGATTTAATGAGGTTTAAATTCTAGTACTCCACATTATGTCATTTTATACTAATTTTTGAGTGAAATCGTGGTGTGTTGTTTCACACTAATTCATTAACATCAAAAGTCCAAATGATGACCTAATTTTTCAAAATTTTAAATTAGGGGGTTGAGGGAATAAAAACATAAAGTAAGAGCTTTCAATTGTGGGATCATTAATTAATATCTCGATGGTGATGGTCAAAACAACCCCATTATATTTTAATCTCAGTCCAAATATTATTAAAATTTCTGAAAGAAAGGGGAGTGTGTCAGCCATGTGAGACTAAATAAATTTCAGAGTATTAGTCTTAAAAAGTGATATAAATTTCGAGGGAATTCTGATATTTTTCATGAATTCTGAAGGTGGTATTGCTAACTTTAAGATTGATATCTGCTGATCATTTTTTAAATCCGACAGATCTACAAAACATATTTTATCTTATTAACTACATATTATTCAAAGTTTAATTCAAGAATTAAGGTGTTGTAATGACGTCGTTTCATGTATAATATAAAATACATACTCCCTCCGTCCGCGATTAGGAGTCCCGGTCACTTTTGCGCACATATTTTTATAAAAATAATAAAAAATAGTTAGGGTTGAGAAATGGTAAAGTAAAAAAGAGAATAATGTTGAGAAGACTCTTGTCAACATTTTCTTTTTTACTTTACAATTTCTGCACTTTAACTATTTTTTATTTTTTTTATAAAACGGGTGCACAAAAGTGACCGGGACTTCTAATCGCGGACGGAGGGAGTAGATATTATGGCTAGCCATGTAAGATAAAAATCTGCTGGAAAAAATTACTCCTTCCGTTCCAATTAAGTTGAGACATAACTTTTGACCACGGAAATTAAGAAATTGTGTTGAAAAGTAGGAGATGAAAATAAAGTGAGAAAGATAAAGAGAGAGTAAATTAGATGGTGGAATATAGTAAGAGTGATTGGATGTTTTATTTTTTGTCAAAAGGAAAAATGACTCAATTTAGTTGGGACATCCCAAAGAAGAATACGACTTAACTTAGTTGGAACGGAGAGAGTACTAATTTTTGGGCCAAATTAGGAAAATTATACACTTTTAAAAGTTAGTGAATTTTAAGACCAATATCCTAAATTTATTAAAACAAGATGACAAAAAGAATTTAAAAAACACAAGGTAGATAGAAGACTGCCAATCAAAGAAGGTTATAGTTTCAACAATGTAGATACTTTTTAATATAATAAATCACATTATTATTTGTTTAAAGTTGACCACACAATATTTATATGGACTCAGACAGTAACTGGTAAGGGGTAATGTTTTCTAATGGAATGAAATATTAGACTTTGCACTTAAGTGTAAATCAACTAGAGTTAAATAAAATAGTACTATCAACGAAAATGGTGTTCAGGTTATCCACGATAAAAAATCAAAAAAATTATAGTATATCATATACTCTCTCTTCCGCCATTTATAGAAATGTGAAAAAGGTAGTAAATATAAATTCCAATTTATATACTACTCTCTTTGTATACCGTTATTTGTTTCAATTTACTATTTTCGTCTATTCGCAAATAATTCTCTAATTTTACTATTTGTAGACCGGGTAATAGATATCACATTCCACAAATTTTATTTAACTCACATTTTATTAGTATAAAATTAATTTATAAAAGTAGAATCCACTTCCACTAACT
This sequence comes from Salvia hispanica, assembly GCF_023119035.1. NCBI lineage: Eukaryota > Viridiplantae > Streptophyta > Magnoliopsida > Lamiales > Lamiaceae > Salvia > Salvia hispanica. The sequence goes on from NC_062965.1 coordinate 5,412,313, forward strand.
TTTTTCTTTCCCGTTTCATTACATTTCTTAAATATGAGAAATACACAAGAGTTAATGAAATTAATGTCAGAGAATTCGCTTCTTTAATTATTTAAACCATGTTTTCCATCTATTATCTTTAATTGTTTTATTTATTTATCTGTATTTAGTTATAAGTTATAACAAACCGTCAAAATTATGCAGTCTAGATAGTATAAAATGTCTACATTAGCACTTAAATTCTACTGGAATAGTTCGTCAAAATAATGTTTATCAGTATTTAGTTACCATTTTCGATAATAGACTCCACATTCCACTAACTCATAATCACTTATATTTATTATAAAATTAATATATAAAAATAGGACTTAAATAATATTAACCTTTTCAATCTACTTTCTATTATATTTTAAAACCATTACTGAATCAAATAGGAAACAAATTACTAAGGACCAAAGAAATAGTATTAAATGACAGCAAGGAGCTAATTCTGCTATTTCGTATCAAATGAATATTGTATATTTTATTTTTCAAAAATATGAAAGTAAGGAACCGAATTTAATTGAAAGTCAGAAAACAGATGTTTATGTGGTGCCACTGACACATATTAATACACGTACATTTGACCAAAATTATATAAATACATGTATTTTCAGTATTTAAATTAAAAATTGCAGACAATCTTAACTCAGATACAGACTGGTCAGTGGTCACAAAAAAAAAGGGTAAATTCTATCTAATGTAGCTGTCTTAATTTAGAGATATTTAAGTAGGATAATGTATGCTTAGACAGCAAATTCATTATACATTATGGCATTCTTTGATAAGATTTGCTTATATACTATATTATCGTTTACATTAAATTAGATATAAATCAAGTGTTTACACCTAATTTTTTTTAGTGTTCATCATTGCAAAGCTTGTACATCTGTTAAAATGTTTCATCATTCATCAATCGAATATCATTCTTAAAATTTGATTTTGCTGATGCTATACACATATATGTACAGCAATTTTTTAATTTCTAATCGTTAATCTTGTCAACGCTGTATGTTTGATTTTGTAGCTAATTCAGCATTTTCGTACTCGTATATATTGTGACCATTATATATACAATATGACTTTGTATATGTTTTTATATATATATCAGGTCTGAACTTATGTTAGTTGATAGCAACAAACACGATAAGGTCTTGTTAACACGATGGATACAATCAAGATCAGATAATTCTAAATAAGGATAGCGTTGATAGTTTAATCTTAAGAAATTCTAAACCATAATCTAATTCTTAGTAGTTGCTTAAACCTAGAATTTTGAAAGGACTATATAACATAAAAAGTCTTAAATTATATACCTTGAAAAAGTACAACTGTTACACACTCCAATTTCCTACACAATTTTGGAAGGCACACAACCGTGACCAATATGTCATTGACCAACAAGCAGATGGCCTAACAAAAGAGCTAGCTGTGACCAACAAGATCGTTGGCCTTAAGGGGGTCGATTATTGACATATTTTTTTTTATTAAAATTAATATATTATGCAAGTATATGGTGAAATTATATTATTGTTAAGATAAACACAAGTATTGTATCAATAGACACTAATGATCTGATCACAAATATTACATCGAGTAATGATGGAATAAAATACTATACTACTATTAAACGATGAAAAAAAATTAAGTACTCTTTCTATCCTACTTTAAGTGATACATTTTCATTTTAGGGACGCCCCACTCTAAATGACATATTTTCTAAAATATAAACATCACTCATTGTACTTTTTTCTCTCTAACAATATTGCATCGTGGAATAAGAAAAACTCCACTTAGAATGGGACGGATGGAGTATAAAATAGATCATATAAGCAAGAGAATCATTGAGTAACAATTTCATCAACTCTTTTGTAGTTCCAATTGCTTATTTTCATTCAATTATAAGATTGGAAGAATTTAACTAACGGTAGACTAGACAGATGAACTAAATCAACATAACACAAAACATGTTCAATCTAACAAAAACTAGACAAAATCCGAAGAAATTGAACTTGGCTCTATTTGTTCTTCCTTGAATTATATGTTTGATGCTCTCATTCTCCAAAATACAAAATATAAAGCTATTCTCTATAGATAAAAGTTGTATTTTTCAAACTGCAAAGGTGTATTTATAGCTGGAAGGAAGCTAGTGAAATTAGGGCTACAAGAACACAAAAATGGGACAAATAATTGAAATCCCACACGTAGGCACGGGTCGTGAGAATGGACCATGACTCATGCTTAGCTCTCGACAAGGCACTCTCAGCTGATCCCGCCCCACCACACGACTCGCACAGGAAGGTGGTGCACTCGTGGGGGTCGTGCAGACATCAGGTTTTTTCTTCTCTTCGTTGGTGCTGCATGGGTGGCGCAACAATACTTGCTCGTGCGTGACCTATGCATTGGGTTTTAATCCTTTTAAAACCATTTTCTACTTCAAAACTCAACAAATTATCAACATATATATTAGGAACTAACTCAAATACTCCTACAAAACATCTAAATCACTTTGTGTTTATAAATATACCATCAACACTTCAAAAAGCTTCCTTATTGTTTCCCAACTAAAATTAGAGGACGCAAATGAAAGCATCCTAAAAAAAAGCAAAAGATTAAGTTAATTTGTCCTTCATTTAGGAATGCTTTATTTTGCATCCTAAATTGTTGTTGTTTTTAAAATTTTCCAAGTAAGTAATTGCTTCTTAATTTGTGTTCCTAAAAAATAAGTTTTTTTAGTGAATTGTTGAGTTTATCAATTGTTGTAAACTAAAATATCCCACATCAGTTGTGAGTTTTGAGAGATACACAACTGTGATCCATGAGCAAATTCAGAATGAGAGCCGGATAACAGAACCATCTGTGACTAACGAGATTGTTTCCCCTGGGACGAGACTCTAAGATCTCGCATCAGTTGTGAAAGACACATATTCGTGACCAACATGTATGTGACCAATAAGCATCTCAAAGCTACAATTGAATTAACCGTGACCAACGAAGATGTTGGTCTCCATCTGACATTGGTTATGAAAGCTAATTGGCGTAAGGTTTATCGATGAATGAGTTATTTCTCCTAATCAGTTAATCTTTTGGGATGAGTTTTTCTTTATCTTGTCGATATCACCTTGCTATTGAGTTGGTATTAGTTGTGCTAGATTTGGGTGTTGCTTTTAGCTATGGACTAATCTCGTGCTCAGGTTAGAGCCATTTCAATTCATATAAGAAAGAGAGATCGAGAGGACGATGAGGCAGCTGAACAGCCAAGCTAATTTTTCTTCTAAAGATAACGTGAGAAAAAGATGATCGCATTCCGCGCCGCTGTTATGTAATTTGATTTGACTTTTCTTTATATTACTAAGTCATTTATTTAGAGTAGTAATTAAATGGAAAATATAGTCAGGAAAGAGATTTTAAAAAAGTCTAAAGAGGAATACAATTACACATGTATCGATGACCGTATTTATTAAATCTGTGCATGTCGTTGGCGAAACGTTAGATTTTACTTTTTTCAGTGTGTACAAGTGGCTTATACTTATACATACAAAGTCAACTTCACCAAACAGCCCATCAAGTAGTACCTATTTATATTTTCGCCCCTTACTTTCAATGCAACAAGTAACGTTCATCTAGCTGGTGCCTCACTAAGGATTGAGATTTGAGACACTATATCTTTCTCTAATTATTCATACTTACCATATTATGTTGTAATCAATTTTTTTGCTTGATTGAGCCCTTTCTAATTTTACCTTATAATGATTGCTCAAACTCAAATACTAGTATATAAAATCCATAATATATAGTATTAATCCAAATAACTTTTTCTCTGAATTCAGCAAAAAGAATACAAATCATGATAATAACAACAAAAATAAAAAATGTTTATACTACAAAATATTCGATTATAAAAATACTATATTTACGTACAGATAAGCTTATATAAATTTCATTACCGTGATTTAATAGTTATTCCAAAAGCAATAATAATTCATCATTCATCATTTCGGAAATCCATTTGATCATGTTTGCAAATTCCAGATTAGTCGCACCAACACCAACAAAATATTTGAATTTAATTAAAACAAAAGAAAATCTCGGTGGTCAAATTGGTAATACCAAGAAATACCGGGGCGGATTCAGAAATAAAATAATTTAATTCGAAGTTGTGAGAGAGTAACTCGGATCCCACAGTTTCGTTGTCCCTTCCATGTCTACACGCCAGATAAGTTTTGACTCTCCTCTTTCTTCACACTTCCACCAATCTCTACACCATCTATATATTCATTGTCAATGCCTCGCATAAAAAGTCTTCAAAAAACACTCACATTTACAAATTCAAACCCCCTTTTGAGAAATGGATGGAATCCCTTCCATGGACTGCCCTCAGGATTTCCGCTGCCCGATTTCCATGGAGATCATGAAGGATCCTGTCACCATCTCCACCGGCGTCACCTACGACAGGAAAAACATCGAGCGATGGTTCCTCACCTACAAGAAGACCACCTGCCCCGCCACTATGCAATGCGTCGAGGCTTTGGATATGACTCCCAATCACACGCTCCAGCGCCTGATTTCCGCCTGGCAATCGCGGCGGACGCCGCCGGCGGCGGCGGCGGCGTCGCCAAAGAGAGATGAGCTGGCAGCCGCGCTCGGGGAGATCGATTCGACGCCGTTTAAGGTGAGCTGCTTGAAGAGGCTGAGGTCGATTGTGGAATTGGGGGATGAGGTGAAGGAGGATTTCAAGAGGTTGGGCGGGGTTGAGGTGCTGGTGCGGATAATGGAGCAGGTTTTGGGGGAAAATTCGGATTTCGCGGTTTTTAGGGCTTGCGAGGAGGCGGTGGCGGTGCTGCGCCACATTCCCGTTTCCGACGGCGATGAGCAGATTCTGGAGGTGCTGATGAGCTCCAATTGTATGAATTCGATGGCGATCGTGCTGCAGCGCGGGGGCGCGGAGGCGAGATTCGGCGCGGTGGCGACGTTCGAGAAACTGGCGAGGGCGGACTACCAATGGAACTACGCGGCGCAGGATCAAGGCGTCGGCTTCTTCAAATCGCTGCTGGAGATCGTGTCCGACGAGATCTGCAGCAAGGCGAGCTCGTGCGCGCTGAAGCTGCTGGTGCAGATGCTGGAGGCGTCGAAGAAGTCGAGGCTGAAGGCGATCGAGGCCGGCGCGATATGCACGCTGGTGGAGCTGCTCCCCGAATCGAGCAGATCTAAGTGCGAGAGGATTATGCAATTGATCAAGCTGCTGTGCGAACTGGCGGAGGGGAGGCTGGCCTTCACGGAGCACGGATTGGGGATCGCGGCGGTGGCGAAGAAGATGCTGAATGTGTCGAGCGGAGGGGCGACGAAGATTGGGGTGAAGATACTGATGCTGGTGGCGAGCTTTCACGCGACGGAGAAGGTGGTGGAGGAGATGCTGATGTGCGGGGCGGTGAAGAAGCTGGTGGCGCTGCTGCATGTCGGGGCGGGGCAGTCGACGACAAAGGAGAGGGCGGCGAAGATATTGAAGCTGCACGGCCGGGAGTGGCGGCGGTACCCTTGTTTCACGAGTGACGTCAGGGATTACTTGGGGTTGGGGGAATGAAAGTCTAAATTCATTTTTTTTTCTTTGAAAAAGGAAATATAGATATTTGTAATATATTTTAACGATGAAATATACAGAAATATTCTTTCTTCCAAGTAAAATTGTGCAAATGAGGTTTTTTTTTTCATTTTTATTAAAAAATTGTGATTTTATGCTTAATTTCATCGGAGAAATTTTGAATCTGTAATAGTGTGACTCGTTCCTTATTGTAATAGATGTAGTAGGCTATGAGCACACTCAGTTGAAAACTTGGACGAAGAATAAGCAATTTTGTGATTTAATAAATACTACTAGTATATTGTTGAGGCACTTTGTCTGACTTGCAAGGAAGAGAGCTAGGGCCAAGTGTGTTTAATGCAATATTTTTGGGTATATATGGGGGTTTACTCTTACTTGTTACTAACATATGTCAATGCAAATGAATTTTTATTTAAATATTTAATTTTAATTAGTAGTGTGTATTTTGATCGAGTATATGTATTGAACCATCGGTAGTAATGCCTACGGAACAGTAAATTGTCTTGGACTCTTGGTAGCCATTCAGAAAGAATGGGTAATTAGTTTTTTTTCTCTTGAACACTCCTGCTTATAATTATTCACGTAAAATATTTATTTGATAAAAAAATAATCTTCCATTATCTAAAGTCATTATTTGTTAGGGACAGAAAATCAATTAAACATTTATATGATAGACACAGAAAAGAAAAAATTAAATTGCATGCCAATTGTCAAAATTTAATACTCCCTTTCCCTTCTGTCTCCAACAAATATCCTTTATTTTGTTTATACTTCAATAAATATCCTATTCAACATATACTATTTTAATAAACAGACTTTACATTTCATTATTTTATTTCAATTTAATTATATAGAATTCACATTGCACTAATATTATCTTCCTACTTACCATTCACATTGTCAAACAATTTTTAAAATTTAAGCTGATCAAACATTGAAATATAATAAATTAATATTAATTGGACGTAAACCATGATTTATTAAAACAAGTCTCTAACTACATAAACATTGACGTTATTGCTAAAATGTTTCTCAATTTTGATTTCTTAGTAATTAATTTGTTAGCTTGAATTTATACTAATTACTACAATTATATAGCAAACTTATTTCCATTGTTCATTTTATAATTTGAACTTTGAACTAAAAATTTAGCTAACCGACGCTGTCGTACCATATAAAAGATGAAATCGCATTTAAAATAAAGCAATGATACATCATGATTTGGCATTTAAAATGAAACAATGATAACGCCAACGTTTCATTTGCGTCAATTAGCCAAAATTTCAACTTTGTTTTATAAAATGAATGATGAATTAAAGATAAGCTTTGACTATATTTGTAATTAATGTAAATTCTTCCTAAAATCACGAATAGGTCAAAGTTGGGATAACATAAAACTTTAATGTTTTCTTAAATATTCCATGAATTTAAATTATGAGGTGTATCTTTATTTTTGTTTATTACTTTAGTATTTATAGTAACCTTAACTATGTCGTTTTAGATTATTGAATTCACTACATCATCTATTTCAGTTTTGAATGTAGCGTTCGTAATATTTCATTATAGGTTATAACATACTTCCTCAGTCCCATAAAAATATAAGCATTTGAAATGGCACGAGAATTAATACAAATTGATAAAGAAAGAGAGAAGATGAGAAGTATAATAAAAGTAAATGGTGGATAATGAGACCCACTCACCCACATTATTAGTAGTGTTTAATAATGTGAGTATAGTGGTATAACATCATACTTTTACACGTACATAAATCAATCATCGACTTGGATCCACTTTAATATCATATGGAAATGGGTCACTTATTCTCTTAAAAAACCTTATTAGAAATGAGGGCTATCCACACTTATTATAAAGGTATGCCAAAGTCTTCTTTTTTATCAATACCAAATTGATGTATACGATTTACCATATTTTTAACAAATTCTAAATATTATGAGGAAAAACCAAAACTTTAGTCGAGGTTGGTAGAGTTTACTATCAATTTTAACTCCAAATTTAACTAGGCAGTGTTATTTTTGTTTAAATACACAACAAATACTAGTCGCTAGAGTTTTGCTCTTTAATTCACTTTGAACTGTAGGTCAAGCTTTCGTTTTCGATCGCATTACAGAATTTTGTGTGTAGTCATATAAAATAATTTGTACTACTACTCTCTCTGTATCACTCTAAACAATAACAATACTCTACATTACTTAATTTAATATGAGTTTTTATGCATTATTGTTTTGTACATATAAATAAAGAAAGAAGAAAATACGAAACTAGTGTTTCTATTTTAAGAAATGTCTTAATTAGAATGTAATATCTAAAAAGTGAAAATGTGTCCCGCCCTTCAAGTGGGTGAAAGAAGTATATTAGAGTCCGATACTTCAATAATATACGTTGGATTTTGGCAAAGCGTTTACACAAAAATATTTATTAAAATATGAACAATTTTCTTATTATATACGTACGTCAATGAATTGATAGAATTTAATGAGACATGTAAGAGTATTTTAGACGATTAATTTGATTGGGTCGACGGAAAACAATCTCAATCCTCGGTGACCTGAGAAAAAGTCATCATCATGTGGCCAACACCTATATTTTTTAAATATTTTTAATTAATCATAATATTGTTTTTCTTTGACCTAAAATAAAAAAAATATTAACATCCATTTAATAGAATTTTTTTTTTCTATATTTAACTCAAAGTAAGTATAATCATCAATAGTTTCTCCTTTTTTTTTTTTTTACTTCAATGCTAATTAAATAGTTTCTAAATTATCATTTCTAGTCATATATACGGCTAATTAGTAATTACACTTAATGATGAAATCAATTAGTGTTATTGGGAAACCGACCAAAGAAATTGTCTCTTACACATCCGCACAGCGAGGTAATCTCTATCTATCACTCAAATTAAAAAAAATTATCTGCACCAGTAATAATCTGCATCAGCATTCGGATATAGTCTCTATCGTCAATTTAATTATTACCATATATTCTAAAAATAAATTAATGCTAGTTGCAGTGTGAAATTAGGGCCATCATTATCTCCATTAATTGGAGAGCTATCGCTTTAGGTCAAACAGAATCTTAGTTTAACCACCAATTTTATAAATACTTATTTTCCATTTGATTTAGTTTTTATTCAATTTGAATTTCATAGTCTTTGGCAACCGAACTTAGACGAAATTAGGTGCTTATTACATTTACTTTGTTGAGTGTAATGACCCAATTGTGTTGGTGCAGCTACTATTCAAAGATGATTTTTGTAAATAATTTCGAGCATTTTAAATTTTAAATTGCTACACATTTAAGATATGAACATATACCAACTAACTAATTCGTATCTCTGACTGGGTTCGAATTAATTTTAAAGATACCCATATCTTTGACTTTATATTCTGTTGTAAATTCCAACATATACATACTTATAACGTATATTAATTTTGATGATACATGAGCTTGACTTATAATTAGGGCCATTAGGCATCATCTTTTAGGAAAATTCATATTCTCAAACGGGGACGATTTTGTTTTACATAATGAATAAGATTAAGCATTTTACTATAATTATCCAACAAATGAGAAAAGGATATTTTTATTTTGATATAATAATTTATTTACAGCGAGTTAATGAGTCATACCACCATAAAGAAGCTACTGAAAAATAAAAAAAGTAAATAGTTTTGCTGGATCAATAAAAGTGTTATTGTTGTACACTTAATTAATGGGCTAAACCGTAGCTGAGCCCTTACCCTCCAAGAAGCCCATTTAATTACTTTAGACCATGCCCAACATCAGTCTAACGGATCGCTATTTAAATTAATCTACCTTGGACCAAGCCCACTTATAACAATATTACATGCACAAATGTGTCGTTCGGACTCATTATCATATGACTAACTATCTAGGATTAATAAGTTAGAATTATTTTTGTTGGAAATAAGTGGCTATAACTATTATCATATAAATATCCATAGATTAAGTTGTGAGATTTAATATCATGAATCAAATATAATACATATCTAATCATGAGATATAATCTTCTAAATCTCCCAAAATTGACTATCTAATCTAATCTAAGTATAATTATGCATACAAATATTTGTATGGTTAGGAAATAACAGTTGGTTTTATAAGAAAGTTAAACTCAAAACCTTAAATATAATCCAGACTTCATATATGAATGAAAAAGGCAAACCAAAGATTGGTAAAAAAGAACAGCAACGATAATACAAATAGTAGCAAATTAAACCAATACAATAATCAAAAGCAAATAATAGTTTCACACAATAATATGTGACACATTGAGGGATTGATCTAGCAATACACAACAAATTCAAGTGACGCTAATATGGCTAACGAAACAAACTCCTCAAATCAAAATATGAAGAATACAAGTAGCGAAAAAAGAAAAGAAAAGAAAATCCACTATGGAAAACAAAAACAACTAAAGCCCTAAATTGAAGCTGCCTACCCAAATAGAATATCGCGGACTAAAAGAATTAAGTGTCGCCTACCCGATACAAATATAGTCTCTAACAACTAGATAATTTTAAAAAACAAAGATTTTGGGTGATTTAAGAAACAACTAAATAATATAAAAATAGTCTCCAATGAGATTTTGAGCGATGCCTACAATCAAAGGCATTATCATAACTACTGCGAACTGACTCATTGATTTATGGTGGCGAGATTGCACAACCAATCTAAGCGTGTTCACATAGCAAGCAGTAAAACCTACTCCACTTAAATCATAGTATGCTGACTACAAATCATAGTTATTATATTTATTTAAGTGGGTATAAAGCCCACGATTCCCACAGTTATAGTAGCTTCGGTACGGTGTACTCTCTCCGTCCCGTTGAAGATGATCATCTTTCCTTTTTGATTTGTCCCATTCAAGATGATCCATTACTAAAAATAGAAACACATTTTATCTCTATTTTATTACTTATCTCTTACTTTACTCTCTTCACTTAACACACAAAATAAAGTTGCATAAAATCCCGTGCCGCCCAAGAAAGAGGTTATATTCCTTGGGACGGAGGGCGTACTAAAAAGTAAATACGTTCGCAACTTTACAATAAAACAAATTTCATCTATTTCCAAATACTAGTAAAAGCAATAAAATTTCCATTACTTAGAAAAGCAAGCTAATTTTTTTAGAAATTTCAAAATACACTTCATCGCAAAAGCAAACATCTAAGCTTATCAAATCGAAGGGATTTAGCCAATTTATCAGAATGATGGCTAAGATCGAGGCATTGTCATCATAGAGCGTGACAATGAGGCTCTGTGATGACGGTGGTTACGACATGAAGGCAGGGGTGACATGGCATGAACACGAGATTTTAGAAGGTTTTGTTTTATGTGTTAAGCGGAGAGAAAAAATGTAGTAACTTTTATACTAATGTGAGAGGAATTCTTTTTCAAAAATAATAATATGATATCTTTAGTGGGACAAACGAAAAAGGAAAATAAAACATCTTTTAAGTACGAAGAGAGTACATATTTTATGTTTAGGACTAGGTCTAATCTACTCATAAATGATAAATGCATTGACATTAAGCTTGATTTTGTATACACTTATTCCTATCTTTTTATTTAATACCGGCTAATATCAATCATTATTACATTCCTATCTATTAATTAAGGCACGTTATTGATATTTAAATTGGTAAAAAATATGAAATGTTTTTGGGTCAAATTTATTATGTACGCTGTCATGAGAAGCCATGATGATGAACAATGGTTAAAAAAACATGTGTAATCAGTAATTTACTCCTAAAAATTCGATCCCTGTTTCAGATGCAACTATCTCTTCTCTATTTACTGTAACAGATGTAACGATTTATTCTTATTTTATTGTAACGAGATATTATCTGCAAATTTTAATTTAGTAAATGCAATGAAGATTTATTACTAGTTGAGTTGTAATATTTCCGCGTATAAGATTATTTTACTTTCCCTATATATAATATTACAAATACACATGAAAATCATTGCAAACAATGTAACTAACGGAGAGTTACATGACAACTTAAGTCTTAATATGCTTTATTATAAAATTTAATATTTTTACTTCTTTCTAGTAAAAAGAGCATGTTTAGTTTTCTTTCTGAAATGGAGTAGTTATGTCTCACTTCGTAATATAAAAATTTAAATAACAAGTGTATGAAAAAGTGGATGTAATAAGTAAACGCCTGCTATAGAAATTTTCCGCCTTTTTAAAAGGAAGTAATAATAATATTAACATATAAGAAGATCATATAACTCAAATTCTCTGCAGTTTAAAATGGAAGTAATAATAATAGTATATCTACGAAGATCATATAACTGCTAAAATTGAGAAGACACAATACACTTTAATCAAAACAAATTACTCAACTCCAGATTCATCATTCATCAATCAACCAGGATACAAATCGCATATTAACTTAACCCTAAACATAAAAATTCTAAACCCGCCATGTCTAAATCACTAATGAGAGCATCACGGGTTGAAAGGATTAGGATTAGGATTAGGATTACGATTAGGGTTAGGATTCGGATCCGGATTCCGATTCTGGCCAGACTGAGAAGAGCCAGACTGGTCGAAAAAGTAAGGATACGGCAGCACCATCCCGGGATCCCACCCGAGCCCGCTCCCTTCCATCCCTCCTCCTCCTCCCGGGCTCTGGACCAGATTCCAGGGGAAGCTCTCCATGCCATCCTCCTCCATCCGCGGTGGAGCCTCTTCCACCGCAGGAGGAGGAGGAGGAGGAGGCATCGCCAGCATAGGCAGCTGCGGCAGGAGTGGAGGCAGCGGCGGAGGCGCAGCCAGATTGCGCTGGTGCTCCGCCGCCATCGCCTCCATCCTGGCTTTGATATCCCGGAGCGTCTGGCTGATGACAAAGTTCATCTCCGAGACGTCATGGATCTGGAGGTCGTCTAAGGAGGCTTGGCCGAGGATGCATCGGAACATAAAGGCCTCAAGCTCGCGGCAGGTGTTGTCCTTCTGGAGGCGGCGGAGCTGCTCCGTCGTCTTCTTGATCCGTTGCCGCGTGAAGCTCTCCTGGTTGACCATCTTCCGGCTCTGGTCCATGACGGAGAGCTTGCGGAAGCGGGCCAGGATGGACTGCGCATCAAGAGGCGACGGCCATACAACCGGCACGGGGTCGTACTGGCTGTAGATGATGACGCAGGCTGGCACACCACAGAGGGTGCTCAGCTCGCTCACCTTCTTAATAAGACCCTTCTTTCGCTTCTTGTATGAAGCTTTTCTCTCCGAATCATTCGTAATATAGGCAAGAGTTACCTTCTTTCTAGTCATTGCTTTTTGGTTTTAACAATGCTTTCTTTTTCTTGGTGAGTTTTAGGGCTATCATTGTGTACATATTTATAGCGGCTGAAGACATTAGATTCAATTCGATTTTGAAAATTTGCTTTGCGTTGTCTGAGTTGTTCCATTTATTTTCATACCGTTTCAATTAATGCCTAGTTTTATTGTATCTCTATAGTCTGGATTTCTTGAGTAAATTGCTGCTCCATATATGTTTTATGAGGAAATCAACAATTATTATGATGATATTAGCAAGATGCATGTATGAAATCTTTAGCAATTTAAGAGCAATTGTACATACATTTTTATTAAGTGGAGTATATACCTTTTCTAAATATGTAGTAACACTAATAATAAAGTGCTTTTGGCCTTATCGGGTGCCCCGCTGTTTAGGACTTATTCGAAGTAGTAGTTTTTTGCCTTGTCGTTTACGGACGTGGTTTGTATATTTGCGACATAGCCTTGTCGATTGTTGTTTTGAACTTATACTTACTACTTTCGGTAATTTGATCATTTTTAACTATATAAAAACATAATAATAAAGCACAACATCTATGTACATATACACAAATAATCATTAATTAGTAAGGAGTACTTATGAAGAGTATAAAATAACTGCGGATTGATGATACCTTAGTTTCTGATATGAAATCGAGAACACATACTTTTTCTAACTAATTTTTAAATTTTAATTAATGATTATAACTTGTAATCAATATTTAAAAGTTGTATCAGTAACCGAATCGGTGAAGTTGTCGATTCATTATTCAATTGGTTGGACCGGTTAGACCACCGACAAAAGTAGAATAATTTTTCAAATATATATAATTAAATACTACTTTATGCGTCCCATAAAAATAGTCTTCTTTTTCCATTTTGGGTTGTCCAACCAAAATAGTCATCTTCCATTTTTGGCAAATTTTTTTCTCTTATCGGGTGGGTACATTCTCTACTAACATACTCAAATCACTTTTTGTTTTTACTTCTCTCTTACTCTACCAATTTTGCATTAAAACCAGTGCAATCTTCAAAATCCCTATTTAATGGGACGAATGAGTAAATATTCTATAAATAAAATTTAAATTTATTGAATGATAAAAAATAGTAATTAATAAGATATCACAAAATATTAAACCTTATACTAGTATACTATAAACCTATTAAAATTTAGTTCTTGATAAGATATAAAAAGAATTGGTGGGTGATAAACATAATTAAGTATTAATCAAAATATATAAATATTATTAATTAATTCAAAATAATAAATATATTTTAGTTTATTGTAGTTAAAATATTGAAGTAATGCATTCTTATGATATATAATTAACACAAATGATTAGTTTTATAGAGAAAAAAATGGTTGTTTTATGTATATAAGTAGCTAATTAAAGTTCGCATTATTTCACAAAAGAGTGTATGGTTAAACTGTAAATATGATTTTTATTTAATTAATGTTTAAGCGATCAAATTTTATAAAAAATTAAGATTATTTTTTGAAAAATATGAAATAAAAAGGTCAGTCCTGGTGGTTCAAAACAGCCCAAATATCTAGCGATTTTATAGGTGAAATCGGACCGTTAAGACCTCAATTTGCGAATGCACTAGTCAAACTAGCTTGTTCGATCCAATTTTTAAAATATTGCTAGCGATTTTAGGCTTTTATTCCCCATGATTTGTATGTGAATTAAATAAAATCAAATTGTTAATTACACCTAGGTAAATAAATTGCAAAAGGGCGGTTTGATTGTATTGGTATCTCATTGATGGAGTAATAATGCAGATTTTATTTGAAATGATTGCTACATTTACATCTGATGCATTTACATCATAGAGTGCATTAAATGTAAATGTATCAATACAATTGTAAAAGGAGATATGTGTCAAATGCCAATATATGCAGAGTTAGTGCCAATTCAAAATTTTTGTTGTTTCATTATAAGGATATACTATTACATCTGATTAATTTAAATTTGAATTTGAGCAAAATCAATTACATTCCTTAAGCGTATCATTTACATTTCAATTTTCACAAAATCAATTACATTCCTTTAAGTGTATCATTTTTGGATTAACTTGAGTTTTAGGAGGTCAAACGCTTAAATAAAATTTGAAATTTTGTTATTATAGAAATAATAATGATTAATCTGGCTCACTAATTTTATTATTTGTGAAATACCCTTCTTGGTACATAAATGATGTTGCGGGCCCAGCCATGGTGCTTGTGCAATAAGAAACAACCTTTCAAACAATTAGGCCAATGGCAGGTGGGATCGGAGAGGGTGACCAACTCACTACCTGCTAATGAGGGTGAAAAAAGTTTACCTTCTCTAATTTCATTTTGCGGCAGCTCCTTCCTAAATCTTTTTCTTATTTTTTTCTCGTCCGCCATCTATTATCAGTGACGGCCGCTACCTTGCCTCTACTTTTCAACGTCAGTATAATTTTTTTTAACTGTGTTTGATCCCATGAATTTCGTTATTGAATCAAGAAGAGCTCGTGCTTTTGGAGTTTTATCATGCTCAACGGGAAGCAAATTCTACTGCTCATAGTTTGACAAATTTTAGCTTTTTAGTTATCTGAGGAACAACGGTATGGAAATAAAATTTACCAAAATGAGTCCATGTCAACAAATAATATATTCTCTTTGTTCCAAAAAAATGTTATTTTTTTACCATCGAAGTTTAATTTACTTCTATTCTCTCCGTCCCCGATTAAGAGTCACACTTTGACTGAGCACGAGTTTTAAGAAATGTAAAGAAAAATTGGTTGAAAAAGTTAGTGGAATGCGGGACCCATATTTTTATATTAGTTTTATAATAAAATGTGAGTGAATTGAGTTAGTGGAATGCGAGACTTACTATTTATGGTAAAATGAAGTGTGATTCTTAATTGGGGACGGACCGAAATGGAAAAGTGTGACTCTTAATCGGGGACGGAGGGAGTATTTTTTATAAGCTACTCCCTCCCTCCCATTGAAGATGACTCACTTTCCTTTTTGGTTTTGCCCAACTAAGATGACCAATTACTTAAAATGGAAACACATTTATTTCTACTTTATTCCCTCTCTCTTACTTTACTCTCTCCTCTTAACACACAAAATATAACTGCATAAAAGCCCGTGCCGCTCAAAAAAGAGGTCATCTTCCTTGGGACGGAGGGAGTATTATTTCCAAGTAGAGTGGGTGAGTGAGTACATATGTAATTTGTTTGTGTAGGAATTTTAGAGCACATGTTAGAAGGTTAACTATATTAATTATCCTTGCCCATATAAATATTTGAGTTAATTACAGTTTAAAACGGGAACTTTCAATATTTTTTTAGTTTATAGCACTAGTTTAATTTATTTTTTATATAGTAGTACTTCTCAAATCCACAAAAGATATCATATTTGTGGCAATCATACGTGATTTTAGAAGATATTTTTGAGTGTGTTGAGTAGAAAAAGGAAATATATTTAAATATATGAATGTGATAATGAAAAAAGTAATTGAAGTAATTAATATTCCAAAAAATAGTTGAATTGAATCTATTAATGATAATTTACTAATTCGAACAAATGGAAATGTGACAATGGAGGGAGTATGAACTTTCAATCTTTTCAGTGTATAGTAGTACTCAATTTAATGTATATTCTGTATACCGAGAAATTTCACATGTTTTCACTTTTTTTTTGTTTCTATTTTTGTATAGCCTCAGAAGATAAATAAGAAAACGATTTTCAATTTCTTTCACAATTAAAAACGAGGTTGTTAATGTTCAAATTATAAAATAAAAGTGGTCTTATGAGCGTTTATACATCAATAAGACTTTTTAGGATTTTTCAATCCCTAATGGTTTTAGTAATTTTGATACTACTATTAATTAAGAATGAATCATCCTTGTATTAGTTGAATGGCTAGGAAACAATATCGTACTACTCTCTCCGTCCCAGATAATTTGGGACACTTTGACTCGGCATGAATTTTAAGAAATCTAATGGAAAATGAGTTAAAAAAGTTGGTGGGATGTGAGTCCTACTTTTAAGTATTAGTTTTATAATAAAATGTGAATAAGAATGAGTTAGTGGAATATGTGGTCCACTACCAAAAATGGTAAAAGTGAAATGAGACAAATTATGTGGGACGGACCGAAATGGAATACTGGATCGAATTATCTGGGACGGAGGGAGTATTAATTAAGTTGTGACAATTAATTTGTTTGACAATTTCAACATTAACGGTATCACTTTTGTTAAAATGACAATTTAACTTATTTTATCATTAAAAAATCACAATTTTAAATATAGACTAAAAATATTTAAAAACAAGGCTAAAAACTATAGTTAACCCCAAATAATTTATACTAATAACTCTTTCACAAACAATTTGACATTTTCAACGAAAATTCCATCCGTTCAAACACATTTTCAAAAGAGTGATGCTATTTGGGAAACTATAGCCAATCATATATTCCATTTAAAATAGTTTGACACTGAATAAAATATACTCCCTTCGTCCCAATAAATATGCAATATTTGGTTTCTGGCACATGATTTTATGTAGTAGTGTTCTGTGAGTTAATGAAGAGAGAGTAAAGTAAGAGAGAAGAAAAAGTATAGAGAGTGTTGTTTTCATTTGAGGAAACATTTCATTTTTATTAGGACAATATAAAAAGGAAAATATTGCAGTTCTAATAGAACAGAAGGAGTACTATTTAATTTTCCCAAAAAGCATAAATATTACAACTAGTATGCTTTTGCCGCAAGTCTATCAAATCATAATTATATTTTGGTAAAACAAAAAAAATTGAAATTAGAATTGGAATTAAAATTGAAATTTCAATTTTATCTTTCTAATTCCACAATTTGAATTCCATATCATAAAGAGATAATTAGACTTCTAAATAATTAGTACTCCCTCCATCCCACTCAAGATGGCCACATTTTTGAGTCAGTATGGAGTTTCAAGTGGAATAGTTGTTTGTGATAAAGTAGAGTGAAAAAAGTAGTTGAATATTTTAATGAGGAGAGAGGCGAGAGATTAAATTCTAAATATAAAAAGTGAACATCTTGAATGAGACAAACTAAAATAGAAAGGTGGAGATCTTGAATGGACGGAGGGAGTATAAAATTGGGTACATTCACAAAAAAACACACACTGCATACACATTACACACTCTGCACGCACACACATATTACACACCTTAAATGCACAATGCACATACTATGCGCGCACGCACAAACTATTCACACAAAATGCACCTACATTGCGCCCGCGCACACTATAAACGTAGACTAAAAATATTTAACGACAAGGCTAAAAACTATAGTTAACCCAAATATTTTTATTATTTTTATTATTAAAAAATCAATATTTTAAATATACACTAAAACTATTTACAAAACAAAGGCTAAAATTTATAGTTAACCCCAAATATTTTATACTAATAACTCTTTCACGTACAATTTGACATTTTCATTGAAAATTCCATCCATTCAAACACATTTTCAAAAGAGTGATGCTATTTGGGAAACTGTAGCCAATCATATATTCCATTAAAAATAGAGTAATTGTGTAGTTTGACACTGAATAAAAAATTATTTAATTTTCCCCAAAAGCATAAATACTATAACTAGTATGCTTTTGACAGAAATACTATCAAATCATTACTATATTTTCCCTGTCTTTTTCCCACAAAAAATTTGTTGAAGCAAACACTAAAAATAAACGTGGATTATTATTTTAAATTTAAAAATACTTAAAATTATTTTTTTGCAAAAGTTGAAAAAAAAAATCATATAAAAGGCAAATAGCAGGTTAGATCTTGATTTTTGGTGAAACTTTGATTAGTCTGAAAAATAGAACATTAAATCATTGTGTTTTCATATTTTTCAATTATCCCTTTATCTGAATACAAATTTTAATAAGATGGCACTTAAGTGTACTTGCTCATCCGTCCCACAATATGAGTCATATTTTTATATTTTGTATAAGCACGAGTTTTAAGAAATGTAAAGAATAGTACGTTGGAAAAGTTAGTGGAATATGAGTTTCATTTTTTTATATTATTGCTTTTGTAATAGAATGTGAGTAAATTGAGTTAGTGGAATATTGGACCTACGGCTACTACCATCTATGATAAAAGTGAAATGTGACTCTTATTATGGAATGACCCAAAATGACAAAATGTGACGCCTATTGTGAGATGAAGGGAGTATTATTTAACTATGAGTGTCAAAATGCCCCATACGAAGAAAGGACAAAAAAACGACGTCATATAAAGGCGTGGTTGATTTGTATTTATAGAAGACTTTGAATTTCTTAGGGCATCCACAGCGGCAACAAAATCCAGCCCGGTCTCGTCTCGGAGAGACGAGACGCCCGCGAGACGCCGTTGTGGCTCGCATCTCGTCCCGGGCTCGTCGCTATCTCGGCGAGGCAGCTGGCGAGACGGTCTCGCCACGCGCTGGGGCGACGTGGCGCACGACCGTTGGTGCGTGACGCCCACTCGCTGACCCCGCGAGTGGGCGTCGAATATCTGACGCAAATTTTAAATTTTTTTTTTAAAAAATCGATTTAATTTTTTTTAATTAACGGTAATATTACCGTTTTTTTCAACGGTAATTTTAATTTTTTTTTCTTTTTCTTATTCTATAAAATACAAACTACTCTCTTTCATTCTCCATTCCACACACAAACACTACAAACACCACATCTATTCTTCTCTCAATTCACTTCTCTTTCCCTCTCCAATTTCTTTAAAAATGTCCGGTGATGGAAACTCCAGCGGCTCCGGCGGCTTCGATTTAAACGCGTTTGGCGACTGGGGGGCATGTACAACTCGTTGGCTCGTTCGTCGACGACGGGCACCGAAGGCTCGTCGACGCCGGCGCCGTACCAAGCTCCACATTTCGATCTGGATGCATACTATCGTCCCTCCCCCCCTCCGAGGGCAACGCAGGGATTGTCCCAAATTAGGGAGAATTTTCAGGAGGAACACATTCCGGAATACGTTCCGTTCAGCAGCGGTAGAGGCTCCGCCAGCCGCGATACCGAGGACGAAGAGACCCCGGTGGAGGAGGAGGTGGAGGAGGATCTAGGCCGTCATCCATACAGCTGCAAAGGAGACGTTGGCTCTATACACCTCTTGGCTCACCGTCTCGTACGATCCCATCGTCGGGAATCAACAAAACAAATTGTGCTTTTGGCAGAAGGTCACAGAGCTTTACACAGATTCAAAGCCGAGGGGGAGTCGCCCCCGCACCGTGAAGATGCTCCGCAGTCATTGGGACCGGGTCGACAAAGATGTCAAAAAGTTTTGCGCGGTCTACAGGGGTGAAGCGAAGCATTACCAAAGCGGAGCCAGTGAAGCCGACATTCTGCGAGCGGCGATGCGCGTCTTTAAAGACGACGTCAAAAAAGATTTCAAACATATCAATGTTTGGCAGCTGGTCAGAAACGAAGATCGGTGGGCTCCTCGAGCTCGAAACGCACGAAGCACACGGGGGGTGGCTACTCGTCTAGTGAGGGCGGCGGATCAGGCAACGCCTCACATGAGGCTGGGGACACGCCCACTGAAGCCGGTGGCTCCTCCCCCGGTTCACGACGTCGGCCGCAAGGGACCAAGGCGGCGAAGGCGGCTAGAGGGAGAGGGAAGGGGAAGGGGAAGAGCCGAGGCGAATCGAGCCAAGGGGGCGCGGGCGCGGGCATGGGCTCGAACATTTCCCTGTGGTCCGTATACATGCTCTCCACGATGGCTGACACTTCCAAGATGACGTCTACCCAATACGAACATCATGTTCTCGGAATGCAGGCGATGGCAAGGCAACTTGGTCTTCAGCCGGGTGCACCGCCACCGGCTTCGGGGGATGATTCGCCGGCGGAGTAGTTTTTTAAGTGTTTTTAATTTCTAGTATTTTAAATTACGTGTGTTTTTATTTTTTTAGGATTTTAATTATGTGTGTTTTTATTTTTTTAGGATTTTAATTATGTATTTTTTTTATTTTTAGGATTTTAAATTATAATTTTATTTTATTTAATGAAGTGTGTTTTTTATTAATTGGATTTGTTGAAAATAAAAATGAAAAATGAAATTGAATGAATAGTTAAGAGATGAGATGGTTAAGAGATGGATTGATGTGAGTGCTATCTCTTAGTCAAGAGAAGGAGTGAAAAGTACAGTGGAGCCCATGAATAGTGAAGAGATGAGACGGTTAAGAGACGGATAAGAGACACCGCTGTGGATGCTCTTAATCAAAACCATCAACCAAACATCTTGCTTCCTGAATATTCCCACACGAACATTTGGGACAGTTACATCTGTAAAACTATTTTATTCCTAATAAAGTTGTGCGGATTCAGAGAAAATTATCTCGTCTTATCTAAACGAGAATCTGTGCAAGTGCAGCAGTGAAAAGTCATTACTTTTTCATTGAATACTAGCTATGAATAAACTGTTGGACATGAGAGAATTAGGTTTGTCTAGATGACAATTACTAATAAATATGTTGCTAACAATAAATTAGGGCAAACGTTATTTTTATCACTTAGGGCGAAAGCATGGGCAAACAGATTCAGTAAAGATAGATTTATGTGGCGCAGAATTTATGGGCTGAAGAAGATAGTCAACATGCTGACGTCGCCCGGCCTGTTTAAATAAGGAAGTACTATTTTTTTTTTCTTTCTGCATGTCTCTTTTCCATGGAAGACATGAGATTGCATTGCACTACACACACACTACAATGCACATTGCACACACACACACTATACACACAATGCACTATAGTGCATACACACACTGCGCACACATACATACACTACACACACTGCACACACACACACACTGCATACACAATGCACATTCACTGCACACACTGTACACACAATGCACACACTACACACACATTTCATATCAATTCTTCCAAATTTAGTTCTTTAGAATTCAATTCCAATTCTGTGTACCAAACGGACGCTTAACGTTGTCTTTGTTGTTTCAATTACTATTGCATAACGGTTTTTCTCGTGTTTGTTAAGGCCTAGTTGTATTGTATCTCTATAGTCGGCATTTCTTAAGTAAATTGCTACCCATATATGTTTTCTTAGAAATTGTACATATATTTTTTAGTGGATGTTGAGATCGTCGATAGAGGATTGGCAAGTGATGCAGCGAAACATGAACGCTTTGAGCTCGCAGCGGTTGTTCTCCTTCCGGAGGCGGCGGTGCAACTCCGTCGCCTTCTTGTTCCGCTGTCACGTGAAGCTCCCTTGGTTCACCATTTTCTTGCTCTAGTCCATGTTAGAGAGCTTGCGGAAGTGGGTGAGGATGGACTGCACCTGAAACGACGATAGCCACACCTTCGACACAGTATTGTATAGGCTGTAGATGATAGCGCAGGTTTAGACACCGCAGAGGGTGATCTACTCGCTCACCTTCTTAATCAAACCCTTTTTTCGCTTCTTGTATGAAGCCTTTCTTTAAGAGTCATTGGTAATGTAGGCTATCTTTCTCGTCTTTGTTTGCAGGTTAACAATGATTTCTTGTGAGTTTAAGGTTATGTTTGTCAGTTTCTGTGTATATATATAGCTGTGGAAGACATGAGATTGAATTGAATTTGAATATGCTTAGGCTCCATTTGGCATCATGGAATTGATCTTGCAGAATTGAAATTGGAGCTTTCAATTCCAAATCCAATATTTGGTACCATAAAAGAAGTTGGAATTGGAGAGACACTCTACAACGCACATTGCGCGCGCGCACACACACACACACTGTATCATCGTGTTGACATTTTTAATACACTACGTTAATAAGTTAGCAAGTTAGCAATTTAAGAAAAGTTAGCAACAGATCACACTCCATAAAATATATATGTACAATTTCTTTAAGAATGAAAAAAGGGCTCAAGATTTCATAGTACATGTATGATGCCAATATTACTCCCTCCGTCCATCATTTAAAGAATCATTTAAACTCGGCACATGTTTTAAGAATCAGTTTGACTTTGTGAAGAAATGTAATTGGAGAAAGTGAGTGGAATGTGGGACTCATTTAAAATATTAATTTTATATTGAATTGTAAGAGTAAAAAGCTATTAGAATGTGAGGGTCCTTATACTAAAAAGTAGAAGCAAAATAGCTCTTTAAATGATGTACAAAAGGAGTATCACAATAAATGGTTTTTCCTCATAAAACATATGAGGGCTGCAATGCATTAACTGACACGGTAAAACAATTATGAAATTAAATGGAACAACTCAGACAATGCAAAGCAAATTTTCAAATAAATATGGACACAAAGAGAGCCCTAAAACTCACCAAGAAAAAGAAAGCATTGTTAAAACCAAAAAGCAATGACGAGAAAGAAGGTAACCCTTGCCTACATTACTAATGATTCAGAGAGAAAAGCTTCATACAAGAAGCGAAAGAAGGGTCTGATAAAGAAGGTGAGCGAGCTGAGCATCCTCTGTGGTGTGCAAGCCTGCGTCATCATCTACAGCCAGTACGACCCCGCGCCGGTGGTATGGCCAACGCCTCTTGATGCGCAGTCCATCCTGGCCCGCTTCCGCAAGCTCTCCATCATGGACCAGACACGGAAGATGGTCAACCAGGAGAGCTTCACCCGCCAGCGGATCAAGAAGGCGACGGAGCAGCTCCGCCGTCTCCAGAAGGAAAACAGCTGCCGGGAGCTTGAGGCCTTAATGTTCCGATGCATCCTCGGCCAAGCCTCCCTCAACGACCTCCAGATCCATGACGTCTCGGAGATGAGCTTTATCATCGGCCAGACGCTCCGAGATATAAAAGCAAGGATGGATGCTATGGTAGCTGAGCACCAGCGCAATCTGGCTGCGCCGCCGCCGCCGCTACCTCCACTCCTGCTGCCGCCGCCGCCTATGTTGGCGATGCCGCCTCCTTCTCCTCCAACCGCTGTGGAAGAGGCTCCAGTGCGGATGGAGGATGATGGGATGGAGAGCTTCCCATGGAACCTGGTCCAGAGCCCGGGAGGAGGAGGCGATATGGAGGGGACCGGGCTCGGGTGGGATCCCGGGATGGTGCTGCCGGATCCATACGATTTCGACCAGTCTAGCTCTTTTCAATCTGGCCAGAATCCAAATCGGAATCTGGATCCAAATCCTAACCCTTACCCTAACCCTAATCCAACTCCTTTTAATAAGTGATGATCTCATTATAATGTTTGAGATTTAGACGTGACGGATTAGAGTTTTTATGTTTGGTTAAGTTAATATGTGATTTGTATCCTGATTGGTGATGTATATATGATGGATGAATCTACAGATAAGTAATTTGTTTTTATTAATGTGCTCAGATCGCTCACCTTCTTAATCAAACCCTTCTTTCGCTTCTTGTCAGAGCCATTGGTAATGGTAATGTAAGTAATAGTCACCTTCTTTCTCGTCATTGTTTTTAGATAACAGGGATTTCTTGATTGATTTCGGGCTATGTTTGTGTGTATATATATAGTTGTGGAAGACAGGAGATTTAACTGAATTTGAATTTGCTTAAGCTCCTCTCGGTATGAAATTGAGCATGCCGAATTGGAATTGGGTCTTTAAATTCCTAACCCAAGGTGCATTATATACACACTATCTGCACAATGCACGTACTATGTGCGCACACACATTGCACAAACTATACACATACAATGCACACACATTGCACACATATTTTGCAC
Source organism: Salvia hispanica (assembly GCF_023119035.1). Classification (NCBI taxonomy): domain Eukaryota; kingdom Viridiplantae; phylum Streptophyta; class Magnoliopsida; order Lamiales; family Lamiaceae; genus Salvia; species Salvia hispanica. Next base: position 5,436,927 of record NC_062965.1, read on the forward strand.
ACACTATACACACACAATGCACATATGCTACACAAACTACACATTGCGCACACACTTCATATAATTTTAACATTCCTTGTAAACATGAGGAATGCCCTTAAGTATTGGAATTTCCTTGTTATCTTTATATAATTTATGTGTCCTTGTAATCTAGAGATGAACACTTAAGAAATGTAATTGATTTTGTGTGATACGGAATATAATTGATTTTGCGTGATACAATTAAGGAATGTAATTGATTTTTTTTCATATAATTTATAGCATTTAATTCTATATATTTGCAACAATATTAAAGTTCTATCAGTGGTCTAATCGGTCCAATCAATTGATCGTGAATCAGTAACTTCATTACCACACCCTAAAACTCACCAACAAAAAGAAATCATTGTTAAACATAAATGCAATGACGAGAAAGAAGGTCACCCTTGCCTACGCTAAGAATGATTCTGAGAGAAAAGCTTCATACAAGAAGCGAAAGAAGGGCCTGATAAAGAAGGTGAGCGAGCTGAGCACCCTCTGTGGTGTGTGAGTCTGCGTCATCATCTACTGCCCTTACGACCCCGTGCCGATGGTATGGCCAACTCGTTTAAGGTTAAGTTAATGTGTGATTTAAGGATAAGTTAATGTGTGATTTGTTTTTATTAATGTGCTCAGCTCGCTCACCTTCTTAATCAAATCCTTCTTTCGCTTCTTGTCAAGAAGCCTTTCTCATTGAACTGAATTTGAATTTGCTTAAGCTCCTCTCGGTATCGTGAAATTGAGCATGCGGAATTGGAAGTGGGGCTTTAAATTCCAAACCCAATGTTTGGTAAAAAAAAAAAAAGGAATTGGTACTGAAATTTCAAATCTATATATTTCCAATTCCACAATTTGAATTTCGTATCACACAGAGATAATTACAATTAAAATAATTAGTAATAAAATTGGGAAAATTCACACAGAATGACAAAAACACATACTGCACACACTCTATACACACTGTCTGCACAATGCACATACTATGCGCACACACACATTGCACAAACAATACACACACAATGCACATACATTGCAAACACATTCTACACACATATTTTGCACACACTATACACACACAATGCACATATGCTACACAAACTACACATTGCGCACACACTTCATATCATTTCCTTTAAATTTTATTCAATAGAATTTGAATTCAATTCTATGTATCAAAGAGACCCTTAGCATTGTCTTAGTTGTTTCAATTACTAATTTCATAACTGTTTTTCTTGTGTCGGTTAGTTCCTAGTTGTATTGTACTTCCTTTGTCCCTTGTTTAGTGATTCATATTCCTTTTTAGGATATCCCGAGCTAGGCGATTCATTTCTTTTTTTAGCACTCTTTCTCTTACTTTTGCCTCTATACTTTTTCCTCTATCTTACTTTATTCTCTCCACTTAACTAACAAAAATTCACTTTCTTAAAACTCGTGCCAAAAAGTAATGCCTCACTTAGTGAGGGACGGAGGAAGTATGTCTATGGTCTTCACTTGTTGATTATTTACTAAACATATACTATGTTTTATGAGGAAATAAACATTTATTATGATGATATTGGCAAGGTACATGTATTAAATCTTGAGCCCTTTTTTTCATTTTTAGAAAATTGTACATACATTTTATATTAGACCCTTTTTAAATTATACATACAGTTTTATAGACTAATAATGTAGTGCTTTTGTTGGGAGTTCCCCACTATTTAGGACTTATTGATAGTAGGTTTTTCGCCTTGTTGCTTTCGTATGTGGTTTGCATCTTTGCGGCAGCCTTGTCATTTGTCGTATTTAACTTATGCTTTTGGCTTTCGGTAGTTTGATCCCTTTTTACTATATAGAAAACTAATACTTCCTCCCTCCCATAATAGATGTTACACTTTCCTTTTTAATTTGTCCCACAAAAGATGTCACATTTCCTCTTTTGGAAAAAATTCCCTCTCACATCAATTATAAAATTATATTTTTTCACACCACTTAATAAACAAAATAACATCTCCTAAAATCTCGTGCCATCTCCCAAGTGTGACATCTACTATGGACGGAGGGAGTAATAAAGTGGAACATCAACGTGCATATTTATAGATACTAATTAATTAGTACTCCCTACGTCGCTATTACTTGTCACTAGTTTCCTATTTAATCCGTCCGCCAATACTTGTTACACTTATTTTTCAACCCACTTTCTATTACACCTTAAAACCCGCGTCGAGTCGACTTGAGCCAAGTACTGGCGACAGAGGGAGTACTTACGAAGAGTATAAAATAACGGCAGATTGATGAAACCTCAATTTCCTCTACTAATTACTAATTTCCTCTTGAGCCAAGTATTGGCGGACGGAGGGAGTACTTACGAAGAGTATAAAATAACGGCGGACACCCGCAAGAACCTAGTGTCAGGATTAATACTAGTTAATAAGGGGTTTAAACTTGTATTCGAGTCTGATAGGTTTGTTTTGTATAAGTTTGGGAAGTCCCTCGGAAAAGGTTATGTAACCGACGGACTTTTCAAGCTTAGTGTGGCTACGCGCCTTGTTCCAAAGCCTTTGGCTAACAATAATAATAAAGCATCTACTTCCTCTTATTTGACCGAGTCTTCAAATTTGTGGCATTGTAGATTGGGACGTGTAAATTCAAAAGCTGGTAAATGATTGGTGAACTTAGATTTACTAAAGGCAATTGAAGTGGATAGGCAAGACAAATGTGAAATATGTCTTGAGGCTAAAATGACTAAGTTACCGTTTCACTCAGTTGAACGAAAAACAAAACCCCTTGAATTAATTCACACGGATGTATGTGATTTAAAGATGGTGCAAACTAGAGGTGGTAAAAAGTACTTTATCACTTTTATAGATGATTGCACAAGATATTGCTACATTTATCTTTTAAGAAGTAAAGATGAAGCAATTGAAGCGTTCAAAAATTATAAGAACGAAGTTGAGAATCAACTTGGTTGTAAAATCAAAGCGATTCGAAGTGATAGAGGAGGCGAGTATGTAGCCCCGTTTGAGGAGTTATGCAACGCAAGTGGTATAATTCATCAAACAACAGCTCCATATTCACCACAATCTAATGGTGTAGCAGAACGCAAAAATCGAACTCTAAAAGAGATGATGAATGCGTTGCTACTAAGTTCAGGATTACCACATAACATGTGGGGGGAGGCTATTTTGACAGCCAACTATATCCTAAACAAAATTCCACTCAAAGGAAAAGACGTCACTCCTTATGAGTTGTGGAAAGGTAGGAAACCATCCTACAAATACCTCAAAGTGTGGGGTGTTTGGCAAAGGTGATGGTTCCCCCGCCCAAAGAAGTTACAATTGGCCCTAAAACAGTCGATTGTATCTTCATTGGATATGCACTTAACAGTAGTGCATATAGATTTGTTGTTCACAAGTCTGAAATATCGACTATCACAGTAGGAACAACAATCGAGTCAAGGAATGCCGTATTTCTCGAAAATACATTTCCTTGCAAGGACAAAGAAGAAGTCCCAAACAATTCTGAGACAAGAATTGAGGATGAGGCCACTAGTTCTAAAACAGTGGATGAAGCTACTAGTTCTAAATCCGCGAATGAAGAGCCTAAATCACGCAAGCGAGTGAGGCCTGATCCAAGTGATGCAGTACTAAGACGTGGTAGTAGAGTCAGAACACCAAAAACGTTTGATCCTGATCACATTGCTTTTATGTTGGATAAAGAGCCAACGTCAATAAAAGTAGCCTTCGATGGCCCAGACGGGTTACATTGGAGAGAAGCTGTTCAAAGCGAAATTGATTCAATTTTGCTAAACCAAACTTGGGTGTTGGTTGATTTGCCCGAAGGTGTGAAACCTTTAGGGTGCAAATGGGTGCTTAAAAGAAAATTTAAGGCCGATGGAACAGTGGATAAGTATAAAGCCCGACTAGTTGTAAAGGGTTTTAAACAAAAGGAAGGACATGACTTCTTCGATACCTATTCACCTGTAACGAGGATTACATCTATCCGAGTGCTTCTCGCGATTGCTGCATTGCACAATCTTGAGATTCATCAAATGGATGTTAAGACTGCGTTTCTAAATGGTGAATTAGAGGATGAAATCTATATGGAACAACCCGAAGGGTTTGTAGTGCCCGGACAAGAGAAGAAGGTATGCAAACTGGTTACGTCCCTCTATAGATTAAAACAAGCGCCGTTGCAATGGCACTTGAAGTTTGATAATGTGATGTTATAAAATGGGTTTAAAATCAACGAGTGTGACAAATGTGTCTATATTAAGAGCACTGATAACGGGTACGTTATAGTGTGTCTCTACGTTGATGACATGTTAATCATGGGTATTAACACTCAAGTGATTAACGAGACAAAAGCCATGTTAAAGAGAAACTTTGACATGAAAGACATGGGTCTAGCCGATGTAATTCTTGGAATGAAAATTCTAAGAACATCCGATGGAATCATCTTAAACCAATCTAATGAGAAGATATTGAAGAAATTCAATGCCTATGATGGCGCGCTGGTTAAGACTCCAATTGAACTCAATGTTCACTTGAGCAAAAACAAGGGCGAACCCGTTGCACAAGAAGAATATGCACGGGTCATTGGGTGCATTATGTACATAACTAATTGCACTCGGCCGGACATTGCTTGTGGCGTGAACAAGTTGAGTCGCTACACGAGTAATCCAAACAAAGAGCATTGGAGAGCTCTTGTAAGGGTTTTGAGATATCTAAAACATACTCAAAATCATGGGCTACACTTTTCGAGATACCCCTGGTACTTGAAGGGTACTGTGATGCGAATTGGATATCCGACAATAAGGACTCACTTTCAACAAGTGGATACGTCTTTACTATTGGGGGTGGTGCTGTCTCGTGGAAATCCACGAAACAGACATGTATAGCCCGTTCAACTATGGAATCAGAATTCATAGCTTTAGATAAAGCTGGGGAAGAAGCCGAATGGCTTAAGAACTTCCTTGAAGATATTCCAGGTTGGTGTAAGCCAGTGCCTCCAGTGTTGATTCACTGTGATAGTCAAGCCGCTATCGGGAGGGCAAATAATGGCTTCTATAACGGTAAGTCTCGACATATTCGTCGACGACATAATACCGTAAGACATTTGATCACAACAGGCGTGATTACAATTGACTATGTGAAGTCAATAGATAATCTAGCGGATCCGTGACCAAATGAATAAGTTGATAGAGGGAATGGGTTTGAAATCCACAAACTAAAGAATTGTCATAGTGGTAACCCAACCATGATGACTGGAGATCCCAAGAACTTGGTTCAATGGGAAAACTAAGCTATGAGAGTTCGTGAGAAACACTCATCTACATCTATTCCCTAGAGAGCAATAAAGTGTTTGAAAACTTGCCTTGTGGTGAGGATATGTCTATGACTTTTAATGATTCCTAAGGATCTCAAGGAGATTGAGTTCTCAAAGATACCGAGTAGGGCAAGATACTCGAGTAGGAATCACCTATGTAAGTGTGAAGTGTGGCCGCTTCAAATACACACTTATGAATCCAAAGTGGTATCCAAGGCCGCAAAGGACACAAAACGTGTGAACGGATGAGGTTGAGGTGTTTAAGTGTTAACACCATTGTCTCGGTGCACGCCGTGGGGGACTAGTTCAAAGCATCGCGCTACTAGGCCGCATGTGTATCCGATGGCGTTGACTATGGAAGGTTCAAAGCTAAAAGCTACCTATCCTTATGCTTATATACCTTTCGAGGGTTGAGCTTGTGTCTGCATGCATTTGCATTTTGGCTATTTCCACTCATGTGGGGGATTGTTGGAATCTATGCCCGGTCAATGAACTTTGACCAATTATAATTTCAACAAGACATTTAATTTTTTGAAATTAAATGATATAGCGTCGATCTACGTTCGGAGTAGATGACCGTGGTATATTCATTTTCTCAAATCTGATTCCCGGTGAGTGAGAAATAAGAGATTAAAGTTGTGCAAAATTGCGAACTTAATGAGCTACGAGAGAAGCTTAGGGAATAATTAAGAGAGTTAATTATCCCACATTGGAAGTTACAACCTTATTAAACTAGTATTTAATAAGAAGGATTATTACATGGAATAATTATAGTGAACTAAGATGAGCTTTAGAGCCCACACGCGCGCGCCGCCGCCACCGCGCGGCCCGCCGCGAGCCTCGAGCCCGAGCCCGTGCTCATGATCGTGCTCGTGCTCATGCCCGTGCCCGTGCCCTTGTCCTTGTCCTTGAATCTTGGCAATTGGTCTTTGGGTGGTCTTTGGGCTGTTCTTTGGCCTGGTCGTGGGCTTGGTGCTTGGGCCTAGTTGTGGGCTTGGCCCAAGGCTAGTGGGTCTAGTTCTTTTTAGACCAGCACCCGTTTCCACGTCAGTGAGCCAAGCGGGATGCCAACTCGTCAGTATGACGCGGTAAGCCAACGTGGCTGAACACGTAGTAATCCACGTCATGACCGATTCTAGAAGCTTCCTAGATTCAGCCTCTCAGCTCTGTAACGTTTTGTAACGCTTCGTAACCGACGACCGTTACGGTCTAGCATTGATGACATCCATTATGGCCGTTGACCCCCTGCAGTGGACCGAGCCTATAAATAGGCTAGCCATTCTATGCATACTACACACATCAAACACTAGAAATCATTCTGCATCATAAGCTCTCTCCCTCTCTGCATTGTTTTTCTGTCGAAAGCTCTGCCCTCTCCTCCATTCAGTTCGCTGGAGCTCTGTTGATTGCGGTGCTGCTTCATCAGAGACGCTACCCGTTTTATCTTTGGGGATGAAACGTCAATCCAAAGAGCACTACCGGAGCGTATCTCGTCTTGCGGAAAGAGGCCTCCTCGACTCGGCTAAATTCCTTTTCAGTTTATTTGTTTCGAATTTTCCTTTGTAATTTCGATTCAGTTAGTTCACTTGTATTCCTTCTTTTAGGTTGTATTACGCCCGGTTTATCTCTTGTATTCCAGAATCCAATAAAGTTAATATGTGATTTGTATCCTAGTTGGTGATGTATATATGATGGATGAATCTACAGATAAGTAATTTGTTTTTATTAATGTGCTCAGATTGCTCACCTTCTTCATCAAACCCTTCTTACGCTTCTTGTCAGAGTCATTGGTAATGTAAGTAATAGTCACCTTCTTTCTCGTCATTGTTTTTAGATAACAGGGATTTCTTGGTGGATTTTGGGCTATGTTTGTGTGTATATATATAGTTGTGGAAAGCATGAGATTTAACTGAACTTGAATTTGCTTAAGCTCCTCTCGGTATCACGAAATTGAGCATGCCGAATTGGAATTGGGTCTTTAAATTCCTAACCCAAGGTTTGGTAAAACAAAAATTGGAATTGGTATTGAAATTTCAAATCTATATCTTCCCAATTCCACTATTTGAATTTCTTTTCACACGGGGATAATTACAATTAAGATAATTAATTATAAAATTGGGCACATTCACACAGAAACACACATTGCACACTCTACACACACTATCTGCACAATGCACATACTATGCGCACACACACATTGCACAAACTATACACATACAATGCACACACATTGCACACACATTCTACGCACATATTTTGCAAACACTAAACACACAATGCACATATGCTACACAAACTACACATTGCGCACACACTTCATATAATTTAAACATTCCTTGTAAACATGAGGAATGCCCTTAAGTATAGGAATTTCCTTGTTATCTTTATATAATTTATATGTCCTTGTAATCCTCCTAAGTGTATTTGACCTCCTAAAACATGAGTTAATCTAGAGATGAACACTTAAGAAATGTAATTGATTTTGTGTGATACGGAATATAATTGATTTTGCGTGATACAATTAAGGAATGTAATTGATTCTTTTCATATAATTTATAGCATTTAATTCTATATATTTGCAAAAATAGTCAAGTTCTATCAGTGGTCTAACCGGTCCAATCAATTTAATCATGAATCGGTAACTTCATTACCACACCCTAAAACTCACCAACAAAAAGAAATCATTGTTAAACATAAATGCAATGACGAGAAAGAAGGTAACCCTCGCCTACGTTAAGAATGATTCTGAGAGAAAAACGTCATACAAGAAGCGAAAGAAGGGCCTGATAAAGAAGGTGAGCGAGCTGAGCACCCTCTCTGGTGTGTCAACCTGCGTCATCATCTACAGCCCTTACGACCCCGTGCCGGTGGTATGGCCAACTCGTTTAAGGTTAAGTTAATGTGTGATTTAAGGTTAAGTTAATGTGTGATTTGTTTTAATTAATGTGCTCAGCTCGTTCACCTTCTTAATCAAATCCTTCTTTCGCTTCTTGTCAGAAGCCTTTCGCATTGAACTGAATTTGAATTCGCTTAAGCTCCTCTCGGTATCGTGAAATTGAGCATGCAGAATTGGAAGTGGGGCTTTAAATGTTTGGTAAAAAAAAAAAGGAATTGGTACTGAAATTTCAAATCTATATATTTCCAATTCCACAATTTGAATTTCGTATCACACAGAGATAATTACAATTAAAATAATTAGTAATAAAATTGGGAAAATTCACACAGAATGACAAAAACACATACTGCACACACTCTATACACACTGTCTGCACAATGCACATACTATGCGCACACACACATTGCACAAACAATACACACACAATGCACATACATTGCAAACACATTCTACACACATATTTTGCACACACTATACACACACAATGCACATATGCTACACAAACTACACATTGCTCACACACTTCATATCATTTCCTTCAAATTTTATTCAATAGAATTTGAATTGTGACATCTACTATGGACGGAGGGAGTAATAAAGTGGAACATCAACGTGCATATTTATAGATACTAATTAATTAGTACTCCCTACGTCGCTATTACTTGTCACTAGTTTCCTATTTAATCCGTCCGCCAATACTTGTGACACTTATTTTTCAACCCACTTTCTATTACACCTTAAAACCCGCGTCGGGTCGACTTGAGCCAAGTATTGGCGACGGAGGGAGTACTTACGAAGAGTATAAAATAACGGCAGATTGATGAGACCTCAATTTCCTCTACTAATTACTAATTTCCTCTTGAGCCAAGTATTGGCGGACGGAGGGAGTACTTACGAAGAGTATAAAATAACGGCGGATTGATGAAACCTTAATTTCCTCTGCGAAATCAAGAACATATCCTTTTTAAATATTAATTGTTTAAATTTGCATTAAAATATTATACTCCCTCCGTCCCATAATAATTTGCACTCATTCCTTTTTAGTCCGTCCCATAAGAATATGCACTTTCTAATTTTAGAAATTCTTTTTATTTTAACAATACTTTAATTACTTGTTCTCTCTACCCATCTCTCACTTTCCCAATTTTGCATTAAAAGCCGTGCCGATCCCAAAGTGTATATTCTTTGGAGATGAAGGGAGTAACTTGCAACCACAATCGGTAAGCGAATCAGTGAAACTATTGAATCATTTCTCATTTTGCCATTTTTTTGTCCAAAAAAGTAGTCACAAAACAAAAATGAAAATCTATAGTAAAGATCAATTTTGGTCCTGAACATATGATCAAAATATTAATTTAGCCCAAAAAATTTACTTATTAAAAATGGGTCCATACAAATGAAAATGTTGCCGAAGTAGTCCTTTTTTTACGGTTCCTGTAAAAAACTAACAGACAACGCTAATTCCAAAGTGGCATGAGCATTAGTTTTTTGACGAAACCGTCAGAAAAGGACCACTCTGACAAGGATTTTATTTGTTATGGTCCTGTTTCTCAAAAAGTGAATGTTTTAGGCTAAATTTGTATTCTGGTTTTAGGAGTGTGTGCAGTGTGTGGGTAGTGTGTGCAGTGTGTGTCCAATGGAGCAAGCTACTTTGTTGTTGAAGCCTGTGCCATCATCTATAGCCCTTACGACACTATGCTGAAGGTGTAGCCATCACCGTTTAGGGCACAGTCCGTCCTCGCCCGCTTCCGCAAGCTCTCTAACATGGACCAAAGCAAGAAAATGGTGAACGAGGAGAGCTTCATTCGGCAGCAGATTGATACGCTCGGATTTTGCACTATTTTAAGGCCGTTATTTGGTCCGTTTTTTATGTCAAAGTCACTCTACACGTCCTTTATTTACATATTTTGTCTATTTTGGTATTTTGACGTGTTTTGTGAGAAACGTGCATAATTGAGCCGAAATAGGGAGCCAAAATGCAAAGTCTGAAAATCTGGGAGTCAGACGGTGACCGGTGACCGCCGCAGACGTGTGCGGCGACTGCCGGCGCCCGGTGGGCAGATCAATGCAGCGGTCCGCCTGGGAAAAATACGCTTGGAAGAGAAGTCTCGCCCGGCGACTGCGGGAAGTCGTGCGGCGGTCCACCGCCGAGGAAACAGACTCTCCACGGACTCCAACGCGGTGACCGCCGGCCAAGGTGCGGCGGCCACCGGAGAAAGGCGGCGAATTCGAGATGCCCTAGATTTGCTCCAAGATTTACCATATTTTGAAGATCTTTTCCTTCTACAACAAGGATTGGCTTTTCCCTATAAATAAGACCTCAAGCTTCATAAAAAAGATATAGCTTCTACTTGCAAAATAATTCATAGAGATCAAGAGCTAGAGTACTTCACTTGTGCAAGGAGTTGGAGATGGATTTTTCAAGAACATCAAGAACGACAAGGATTCAACCTACAGGTTTTATTTGCTTTAGTTTTATGTTCAATTTTTCTTCCCTTCAATCTATGTGTTTAGCTTATTTCATCATGTGTAACTAAAATCATAGGATTCTAGGGATGTGTTAGTAACAACTTTGATTATACAATTCCAATTTTCTATTTAATATCCGTTTTGTTTTTACTTTGTTTCTTCACTAAGTAGTTTTGATGTTGCATGATTGAGTGACACAATCTTGTATGATTTAATATAGCTTGCTTCATAACTGTGACAGAGTTCTAGCGAGTTAGATTCACTTAGTAGACGCTACAGTTAGCTTCCCTTAAAACGGCACTGTTAATTGAGAGTGAGGACTTTTCAAGGGTCTTAGGAGCTTTTTGGAGTTACGTGTTAGGATTGACAACCCTAATTTTGTAATCAACGTTTGCATCGCATGAGCATAAACTAGGTGACTCGTCCTTTCAAAGTATAAACTGTGCTAGGGTATTGTAGTTTGGAACTTGTATAACCATAACTGTGAACGCACATCCCTAGGATTCCCTTATCTCTATCGATTATCTCCGTGTTTTATTTGCATTTAGTTGTTATATGCTATTTATTACTTTCAGTTTTCAAAAGTTTTCCAAAACCTACTGCTTTTCCAGATAGTAATTGAGTCTTAGTAGAGGATAGACACTTTGTGTTTGCCTTCCCCGTGTTCGATATCCGGTACTGACCTTTGGCTATACTATATATACTCTATATACTTGCAGGTTTATTTAGTGCTAAAAAATAGTGCATCAAGTTTTTGGCGTCGTTGCCGGGGAAGACAATTCACTTTGGAGTGATATCTTCAAACGGATAATTTTGCTACTTTGGATTTTAATCGCTTTTATTTTATTTTTATTTTTATTTTTATTTTTATTTTTATTTTGTTATGGATTTCCTGTAGGTATGGAGGATCCATATGGCTATGAGCAGCAAGGGGAATTTGTATACTAGAAATCACGTTTCGAGTAATTGAATACTGTAAAACTCTTATTTTATTTTCCAATGAATAAAACAGATTATTTTTGTCATAATGTTGTTATGTTTTACATTTAATGGATGTTAAGACATGTTTAAATGTATAAGTTAACTTAACAAAGTCTAAGTCTTTGTTTTAGTAGACCGGTTGTGGGCGTCGTCCACTTTAAGGTAACACGGTCAGTTCTAAACAAAGAAAAAGATGAATTTCACAACCTAGATGGAATTTGACTATCCATCGAGAAAGGTTGCAATGTCAGTCCGCATATTTCTAAGCCTTACTGAAATAAGATGACATTGGTGTGGTATAGCACTGAACGGATCTAACAGCAAGACTTGTCCTTGGGCTATCTACTGAAAGGCGAGGTCTTGATAATATTTGTTTCTTAATCAATGTAGGTTAGCATTGAGCATACGGTATTGATTATGCATTACTTTGACTTATCAAATGGTGCGGGTTTTTCGTAACCCAATGATCCTGATATATTGGGTAGTGGTGATCAATATCTAGCGGTGCTAGGATTGCTATTATATTGAATCGTGCACGAGGTGAGTCTCGTTTGATAATGTCCTCAAGAGGAGCGCGAAAAAAGGTTTTATTATTCGGAACCTAGCTAGTTGGAGTTTGATTACTCTATGAATAATAAATAAGCGTTTCATGCTAAGTCCACTCTTGGAATTAATAAGAAGTTAATTAATTAAGTCAATAGCAGACATTAATTAATTAATGGACATTTTAATCTTAAGCGCGGGAAATAAAAGTTAAACGGAAACCCGGATTACTTGTAATTTCGGATTTGGATGGGGAGAGTTCAATATTACTTCTGTAGTGGCTGCTCGTAATATTCCAATTATAACTTATATTAAATTGTGGGTTCAATTTAATTAGTAAAAAGTAAATTGGATGAGCCCATATCCAAAACCTTCCATAGATCCCTGTCTGGGCCCAAAAGGAACTTAATATAAATAGGAGAATAAAGGAGACAGAAACAACACAATTTTATTTCATAAAATTTTCGAAAATTTTCGGCCCCCTAGCTGAAGGAGATTTCGAATTCCACTCCTATTCCCAAAAGGATTTCTTCTGTCTTCTTTATTTAAGTCCTAGTATTCTAGTAAGATCAGCCCACACTGATATCGGAGTACAGTTCGGGAACCAGAGAGAAGATTTGTGGTCTAGTATTCAAAGCGTCACATGGAGAAGCTGCTAGCCATCTTCAATTCTTTGGAGAATTAATTAGGTATTTTTCTGCTCCGTAGAAAAGCATGTTTTAGGTTTCAATATTCTAAAGCATGATTAATTCAAGTTATGAGCATGATACATGTAAGAATTACGCGAATAGATTTTGTCTAAATAATCTTCTAAATAGATCTGATTATTATGTGATTTATTGGTGTGATTAATGATTGCTAAATTATGTTAATTCATGCAAATTAATTAGCGTCCACCAGCGCTTCCGCTGTCAGTTCCTTCAAATATGTGCAGGTATAGAGGATCAACCCCGCTCTAATTGGGAAGAATCTGCTGAAAATCTGCATCGCAGAAGTTTTCGAACATAGGAATGTGACGAACCAGCGGTTGAAAAATCTAGAAAGAAATACAAGCACCTTGGAAAGAGGGTTGGCAACCCTTGTTACTCAAGTCGAGATGCTGGAATTTAACCTTGGGATCCTAGCCACGATCATAGGAAGCAGGAACACTCCAGGTACGCTTCCTAGCTTGCCAGAAGTAAACCCGAAAGGAAAGTGCCACGCCGTTCAGCTGCGTAGCGGGACTACATATCAACCTCCGGAGGCAGGAGACCTAGAGGGGAAGAAGGGAGGCGGAGAAGTCGCCTGACAACACGTCTGTCGAAGACGTGCGGCGGCCCGCCGCACCCCAACATGGCGACCCACCGTCTACACCCCAGCAGATCGAGATAGACTCTGGATTGGTCACTGATGAAAACCCAGCGGCCGACACACCCCATCGCGGCGGTCCGCCGGCTGGGCAGCAGCAACCAGACATGCCCCCACATAGTAGTGTTACCATCCCGTATCCTCAACGATTGAAGAGCAAGAAACTTGACGCTCAGTTTGCCAAATTCTTGGAAGCAATGAGCAAAGTCCACATCAACATTCCACTAGTAGAGGCCCTGCAACAAATGCCCAATTACGTTAAATTTTTGAAAGATATGGTGGCAAGAAAAAGGAAGTTGGGGAAGTACGAGACAATAGGCTTAACAGAGAATTGCAGTGCTATCATCCAAAAGGGACTACCCACTAAACACAGGATACAGGGTAGAGCGTTATGTGATCTAGTATCTAGTATTAACTTGATGCCTTTATCTTTTTACAGGAAACTTGACGTTGATAGCATCCGCCCCACCTCAATCACGTTGAAAATGGCAGACCGAAGCACAACAACACCAATGGGGATAGTAGAAGATGTTTTGGTAAGGGTTGGAGAATTTATTTTTCCAGCTAATTTTGTTGTGCTTGACATGCAGGAGGACAAGAAGGTGCCCTTAATACTTGGAAGACCGTTTTTAGCTACTGGGGGAGCCATGATAGATGTACAGAAAGGAGATCTTACATTGAAGCTACACGATACAAGCATTACATTCAACATCTACGACGCCCTGAAATTTCATGGAAAGGAGGGGGCAGAAGGCTACCAAGAATGCAGTGTCATCCAAGTCGTCACCAATTGTGTGGGAGAAGTGGAAGTCACCTATCACCAAACCCAGGATCCTCTCGAAGCTTGTCTAATAAATTCCTTCACTCCTAGTAATGACTTATCTTCTTGTGATGCTAACGTGTGTGCCATCATTGCAGAACTGGAAGTGCTACCGGAAAAAATCCCTCAAAAGGGAAACACATTCTTACCATTACGCACTCCCGAAGAAGAGGTAGAAAGGAAGAAAACAGTGGGAAAGCCACGGGGACCGCCCAAGGTAGAGCTAAAACCTCTCCCCGAACATCTCAGGTACGCATTCCTAGGGCCGGATAACACTTACCCGGTTGTTGTGTCCGCTGCGTTGAGTGAGAAAGAGTGTGAGAAGCTCTTGTGTGTTTTGAACAAGTATAAGTCTGCCATAGGATGGTCTATTAGTGATTTGAAAGGAATTAGCCCAACCACATGCATGCATAGAATTTTACTTGAGAAAGGGCATAAACCTCGTGTGCAAAACCAACGTAGACTTAACCCTATCATGAAAGATGTAGTTAGGAAAGAGGTGATAAAGTTACTAGATACAGGGATTATCTATGCAATATCTGATAGTGAATGGATAAGTCCTACGCAAGTAGTAGCTAAGAAAGGGGGGATGACGGTAGTGCCCGGCCAGGATGGAGAGATGATAGCCACTAGGGTAGCTACCGGTTGGAGAGTATGCATTGATTATAGGATGTTAAATGCAGCCACTATGAAGGATCATTTCCCTTTGCCTTTTATTGATCAAATGCTTGATAGGCTAGGGGGATATGATTACTACTGTTTTCTTGATGGCTATTCTGGGTATAATCAAATCGCAATTGCTCCCGAAGACCAACATAAGTCTGCTTTCACATGTCCTTATGGTATTTATGCTTATAGGAAGATGTCTTTTGGCTTGTGTAATGATCCTGCTACTTTTCAAAGATGTATGATGGCTATATTTCATGATTTGATTGAGAAAGTGATGGAAGTTTTTATGGATGATTTTTCTGTGTTTGGAAAATCTTACGATCATTGTCTTGACAATTTAGCTAAGGTTTTGCAGAGATGCGTAGAAACTAACCTTGTTCTCAATTGGAAAAAATGTCATTTTATGATGAAATAAGGTATAGTTCAAGGGCATAAAGTATCTTCTGCAGGGATAGAAGTCGATAGGGCAAAGATTGCAGTCATTGAGAAACTCCCACCTCCATCCAATGAAAAAGGAGTAAGAAGTTTTCTAGGACATGTAGGCTTCTACTGGAGATTCATCAAGGATTTTTCTAAGATCTCTAAACCTCTTTGTAAACTGCTTGAGAAGGATGTGAAATTTAATTTTACTTCCGATTGCTTGTAGGCTTTTGAGACCTTGAAGAAAGCTCTAGTAAGCGCTCCTGTCCTCATCACACCTGATTGGAGTCAACCATTTGAGATCATGTGCGACGCAAGTGATATTGCAGTTAGCTCAGCTTTGGGGCAGAAGAGGGACAAGATGTTTAGAGTCATTTATTATGCTAGTAGAACTTTAGATTCAGCTCAAGCTAATTATACGACTACTGAAAGGGAGATGCTTGCTATTGTTTATTCTTTTGATAAATTTAGGGCCTATCTTGTTGGAACTAAGACTATTGTTTATACTAACCATGCAGCTATTAGGCATTTATTTGCGAAGAAGGATGCGAAGCCCAGACTTACCCGATGGATCTTGCTACTCATAGAGTTTGATGTGGAGATAAAAGACAAAAAGGGGTGCGAGAACGTGGTAGCGGACCACTTGTCAAGGTTGGAGCACCCGGTGGAAGGAGAAGATTTATCTCAAGAAATCAACGAGGACTTCCCAGATGAGCATTTGTTCTTCACTCAAGCCACCTTCCCATAGTACGCCGATATTGTAAATTATTTTGCGGCAAAGGTACATCCACCAGATCTTACTCCTTATCAGAAAAAGAAATTTTATAGGGATGCACGATCTTACTTTTGGAATGAGCCCTACTTGTTCAAAAGATGTACAGATACTATACTTAGGAGATGTATCCCTCAAGAGGATTGGGCGGCTATAGTTGAAAAGTGCCATTCGTCTCCAACTGGAGGCCACTTTGGTGTGCAAAGAACCGCGATAAAAATCTTGCAGAGTAGATTTTATTGGCCTATCATTTTTCGCGACTCTGCTAGCTTTGTTCTCCAATGCAATGAATGCCAACGGACGGGGGGAATTTCTAAGAAGAAAGAGATGCCTATGAATATCATCATTGAGGTAGAATTGTTTGATGTATGGGAGATAGATTTTATGGGACCATTCCAAAAATCAGGAGAGTACCAATATATCTTACTTGCAGTAGAATAACGACAAAGCAAAAACCTACTTCGAGTAAGTCTTAAACAACTGGGCACCCGATAAAGCTAAAAGCACTTATATTATTAGTGTTATTATTTAGAAAAGGTATATAATTAATATAATTGTATGTACAAGTGCTCTAAAAGTGTTAAATATTTCATAGGTGCATCTTGCGAATATCATGATAATAAATGTTTGTTTCCACTTAAAATATATAAGGGGCAGCAATTAACTCAAAAAATCTAGAATTCAAGAGATACATTTATACAATACAACTAGGCATTAACAAAATTTAGTGAGTCAGGTCCGTCAATTATTATTTCTATTGTAACAAACTTTCAAATTTAATTTTATAGATAAATTGACAAAAAATTTGTATGTACAAAATGCCCTCAAATTTTAAACCTCCTCAAACATGAGGAATGTCCTTATTATCTTTATGTATAATTTAAACAAACATGAGGAATGCCCTTAAGTATAGGAATGTTCTTGTTATCTTTATACAATTTACATATCCTTGTAAACCTCCTAAGTGTATTTGGCCTTCTAAAACATAAGTAAATCTAGAGATGAACACTTAAGGAATGTAATTAATTTTGTGTGATACATTTAAGCAATGTAATTGATTTTGCGCGATACAATTATGGAATGTAATTGATTTGTTTTCATATAGTTTGTAGCATTTAATTCTTTATATTTGCAACAATATTCAAGTTCTATTAGTGGTCTAATCGATCCAATCAATTTAATCGTGAATCGGTAACTTCACGAATTTGGTTACCGATTGTAAATATTGATTACAAGTTAAAATCTTTTAGTTAAATTTAAAAATTGATATTTAAAAAGTATATGTTCTCGATTTAGTATCAGAAATTAATGTATCATCAATCCGCCGTTATTTTATACTCTATGTATATGTACATTGGTGTTGCACTTTATTACTATGTTTTTATAGTAGTTAAAAATGATCAAACTACCGAAAGTAGTAAGTATAAGTTCAAAACAAAAAAGCCGACATGGTGCTATTGCAAAAATACAAACCACGTTCGTAAACGACAAGGCAAAGAACTTCCTACTACTTCGAATAAGTCCTACACAGGAAGGCACCCACAAGCCAAAAGCACTTCATTTTAGTGTTACTACTTAGAAAAGGGTATACTATAAAAAAATATATATGTACAATTTCTTTAAGAATGAAAAATGGGCTCAAGATTTCATAGTACATGTATGTGGCCAATATTACTCCCTCCATCCGTCCACTATTTAAAGAACTATTTAAACTCGATACGAGTTTTATGAATTTGTTTGATTTTGTGAAAAAAAGTAATTGGTGAAAGTGAGTAGAATGTTAAACCCATTTAAAATATTAGTTTTATATTAGATTGTGGGGGTAAAAAGCTACTAGAATGTGAGGGTCCTCATACTAAAAGTGGAATAAAGTAAATGGTTCTATAAATTATGGACAACTAAAGTGGCAAAATAGCTCTTCAAATTGTGTATAGAGGGAGTATCACAATAAATGTTTTTTTCCTCATAAAATATATGAGGGCAGCAATGCATTAACTGGCACAGTAAAACAGTTATGAACTTAAATGGAACAGCTCGGAAAATGCTAAGCAAATTCAAAATTGAAATGAATCTCATGTCTTCAGCCGCTATAAATATGTACACAAAGATAGCCCTGAAACTCACCAAAGAAAAAGAAAGCATTGTTAAAACCAAAAGGCAATGACTAGAAAGAAGGTAACTCTTGCCTACATTACAAATGATTCAGAGAGAAAAGCTTCATACAAGAAGCGAAAGAAGGGTCTTATTAAGAAGGTGAGCGAGCTGAGCACCCTCTGTGGTGTGCCAGCCTGCGTCATCATCTACAGCCAGTACGACCCCGTGCCGGTTGTATGGCCGTCGCCTCTTGAAGCGCAGTCCATCCTGGCCCGCTTCCGCAAGCTCTCCATCATGGACCAGACCCGGAAGATGGTCAACCAGGAGAGCTTCACCCGCCAGCGGATCAAGAAGGCGACGGAGCAGCTCCGCCGTCTCCAGAAGGAAAACAGCTGCCGAGAGCTTGAGGCCTTCATGTTCCGATGCACCCTCGGCCAAGCCTCCCTCAACGACCTCCAGATCCATGACGTCTCGGAGATGAGCTTTGTGATCGGCCAGACGCTCCAAGATATCAAAGCAAGGATGGATGCCATGGCAGCTGAGCACCAGCGCAATCTGGCTGCGCCGCCGCCGCCGCCGCCGCTGCCTCCGCTCCTGCCGCCGCCGCCGCCTTTGTTTGCGTTGCCGCCTCCTCCTCCAACCGCTGTGGAAGAGGCTCCAGTGTGGATGGAGGATGATGGGATGGAGAGCTTCCCATGGAACCTGGTCCAGAGCCCGAGAGGAGGAGGCGAGATGGAGGGGACCGGGCTCGGGTGGGATCCCGGGATGGTGCTGCCGTATCCATACTATTTCGACCAGTCCAGCTCTTCTCAATCTGGCCAGAATCCAAATCGGAATCTGGATCCGAATCCTAACCTTAACCCTAACCCTAATCCAACTCCTTATAATAAGTGATGATCTCATTATAATGTTTGAGATTTAGACGTGACGGATTAGTGTTTTTATGTTTAAGGGTAAGTTAATATGTGATTTGTATCCTGGTTGGTGATGTATATATGATGGATGAATCTACAAATAAGTAATTTGTTTTTATTAATGTGCTCAGCTCCCTCACCTTCTTAATCAAACCCTTCTTTCGCTTCTTGTCAAAGTCATTGGTAATGTAAGTAATGGTCACCTTCTTTCTCATCATTGTTATTAGATAACATGGATTTCTTGGTGGATTTCGGGCTATGTTTGTGTGTATATATATAGTTGTGGAAGACATGAGATTTAACTGAATCTGAATTTGCTTAAGCTCCTCTCGGTATCATGAAATTGAGCATGCCGAATTGGAATTGGGTCTTTAAATTCCTAACCCAGGGTTTGGTAAAAAAAAAATTGGAATTGGTATTGAAATTTCAAATCTATATCTTCCCAATTCCACAATTTGAATTTTGGGATAATTACAATTACAAATAATTAGTTATAAAATTGGGCACATTCACACAGAAATACACACTGCACACTCTACACACACTATGTGCACAATGCACCTACTATGCGCACACACATTGCACAAACTTTACACATACAATGCACACACATTGCACACACATTCTACACATATTTTGCACACACTATACACACACAATGCACATATGCTACACAAACTACACATTGCGCACACACTGTATATAATTTAAACATTCCTTGTAAACATGAGGAATGCCCTTAAGTATAGGAATTTCTTTGTTATCTTTATATAATTTATATGTCCTTGTAATCCTCCTAAGTGTATTTGACCTCCTAAAACATGAGTTAATCCAGAGATGAACACTTAAGAAATGTAATAGATTTTGTGTGATACGGAATAAAATTGATTTTGCGAGATACAATTTGTCACGACCACAACTCCCTAGTGCTAGTGAGCGTAGCTATTTCGCGACTAAACAATTTTCAATAATCAAGGGACAACATAAAAGGGGTGAAATCACTTAAAGCAATAGTCTCAAAGGCATATGGGTACATAGTCAAAATGAATTCAGCGTATCAAGACAAAGTTCATAACTTTCTAGAACATAACTTTAGATTGCAGCGGAAGAGTCCAAGACAAAATAGCACGTATGAAGACATGCTACTTTGGGCTACCTAACTACTTATTTAAAATTCTTGTCCCAACACCTTCGCCTCCTCGTCCACGTTCAATCTGCACATTTGAAAATAACATGCAGGGCTGAGTATTTGATATACTCAGTGGGCACATTGCCAAAAACAGTTCTATTTTAAATTGTCAATGCCACAGTTGAGTGATCACGGGGTTTTACTTAAAAGACCCGAGTCACTAAATACTTTTCTTTTCATTAAGATTTGATTGCGCAATCACATAACATAACTATACCATATCTGAACATGGTGTGAACCGGGAATGTGGCCACATTCCACGACGGTCATTGGACCGGCCAACTCTTATGTTAGCTCACGGTCCCCTTATGTGTACACTAGTCCGAGTAGGGTTTGCGGCCCTACTGGGACCCGAATTCGATTTAACTTAGTTGGCATAGCCAAGCAGATAGGTAAGCATAAAACAAAACATGGCATGACAACATACTTGAGTAAAGAATAACATTTTCATTCTAAAGTCATGTTTTGAAAGAATGCCCACCTCAAAGGCTATCTCTTAGCCGAACAAACTCCTTAGCTTGATTTTTAGATGACGCGCGAAGACGCCCCTTTAGTAACATGGAAATAATATTTAATTAGGCTTAAGAAGCCAAATGAACTCAAACGTGAATGCATCCTAAGTGCGTGCTCTTTTTTTTATTCTCTTTCTTATTTTTCTAGAAGAAGTTCTAGAATTCTTGAACATTAATTAAATCAGTAGATTTAATTTATTTGGAAAAATTATTCGCTTAACTAGAGGGTGTTACCTCCTATGCCATTTATTCAAGCACTAAAATAACTCGAGGTCTATCGTTAGCATATCAATTCTTATCATTAATTATTCGAGCACTTAAGATAAGGTCCGAAAATTAAATTTATCATCGTGCAATTAATTAGCGGACCATTACTTAACCTCAATTGTTTGATTGAGCAACAAAGGTGGGCTCATGATTTAATTAGGCTAAGGCCCAACTCCTACTTTATTTTATATGTTAGCCCAAGCCGATTCTCTATTTAAAACCTTAGCCATACTTTTAATTAAATAGGCCCAGCAACACAAAATAAAATCAAGCCCAACACATTACTCCTCCCTTTTCCATCGGATCTTCCTTTCTTCCTCATTTCCATTTTACAAGTTTTCCCCCAAATTTAAAATGGAAAATCCCTAGATTTCTTTTCTCTCTCTCTTCGCCTCATTCTCACCGCCGCTCGTCGCCTTTCGCCGCTCTCATCCCCGGCGAAATTTCGGAGCTCCGTCGGTGGGAACTCCCTTCTCCAATGTCTCTCTCTCTCTCCGTCGAGTTCGGAGAAGTCCTCGGCTGCCCGACGAGCAGGGCTGCCGCCTGCTGCGTCGCTCGGCGCCGGTCCAGCCATCTCCGTCTTTCCTCTCTTCTCCGGCGATTTGCCGCTGCCGTCTTCACCTCTGGAGCTTGGGCTCGCCGTGGAGTCCCCGCAGCTGCCCTCCAGTTGCCGTCGCCAACGCTGCTCAGTCTGCTTCTCAGACCAGCGCCGACGCTGCCGCCTCGCAGCCTTCCGTCGTCGTCCAGATCGGGCAGCCCAAGCACAATTTTAAAAGCTAAGTTCTTCCACCCCTTTCATTTCTTAGTATTTTGTTTTAAAAAAACTTAGGCAGTAGCTATGTGTGATTAAAGACTTTGATTTTGGAGCTCAACCCACTGGAAAGGGCTTGCTGCCATTTTTGCTACACCAAGTCTTGCTCCTATGATTTAGATAACTTGGTTTTACTGATATGAGGTTTATTCCACTCGACTAAGCACTGGTATTAGCTATTTATGCTTACTCCATTCTTTGCTACTGCTGAAATTTCCCATAGCTATGATTCTATATTTTTGTGTTGGTACTTTTGTGGGTTTGCTACTGAAGTTGAGCATTAAGGCAGCCTATTGTACTCTTATTCCAGTTGTTAAGGCTCTAAGAAAGCTACTGTTGAGACTTCTATGTTGAGGTGTTTCTACATGATGCTTGAGAAAAGATTGGGAATGGAGGGAAATACCTCTTGAGCTGGTTGCTGCTTGAGATCAGCTCCTAAGGCACCAAGCTTTCTAACTCTCTCTAAATTTTTGCTGATTATTTTGAGATGTGTGGGAGGGAGTTCGAATGTGGTATGGAGGGGATCTTTATAGGAGAACTTGGGGTACTTTGCTGCATTAAAAATGCTGACTCCTCATTTGTTTTCACTCCCAGCATATCTCTCTGTTTTGATCTTCAACACAGCCTTTTATTTAAGAGGCTTGGTGTTATTTACAGTACTAGGTGTTTGACCCATTAAACATTCTTGTCCTCACATGGCCTCATGGTACTTGGTTAATAACTCATTTGTTTGTAAGCTGCAGGAGCATGTAGGGTGCACCTAGGGGGATTTAAATGGCTGCCCAGCCTCTTTGTTTTCATGCTGCAGAAAATCTCTTACTTTCTTGATCTCCACTTCTTTTGATTAATGAAACTTGGTGTTTAGCTTAGGACAATAGGACTTCTTATTTACTTATTTTGGTTGATTGTGTGACTAGGAAAGGCTACTTCGCATGGGCTGTTTTGGAGGAGCAAGATGGCAGATTTGACTTGCTATCTTTGGTGAGTCTTTGGTCCTCCATAGTTAAAGAGATGTTGTTTCCTTTCCTCTATTAAGAGCTTCATTAGTTCCTCTTATTCTTTAGTAGCTAAATCTTGTTTTATCTCGCAGGTGAGGGAGAAGCTTGGCTGCCACGTTGCTGTCCAGAAATGGGCTTGCTGCCCTGGCCCCCACGGGCTGAGATTTGGGCTTGGGAAAAAGAAGAGGCCCAAAATGCAAGCAATAGCAATATAGTTTCTTAAGCTCTAGGCCCATACTTGTGTATTTTGTAATAGCATCCATAATTCCTTTTTCTTAAACTCATAAACCCACATACATTTAATTATGCAAGTGAAAATGTAGTTTGGGATGTATACAAACGCTTTAGTCGGGAATGATATCTCCGTATTCGTTCTCGACATTTGTTAAGTTTCATAAATATCTTAAATTGCTTTAGTTCGTTTAACTTTCACTTCAGAGTTTTGTTTCGCGAACTATCAACACTAATTATCAGTAAGTAACGAGTTCTTAATTAATTCAACGAAGCAAGAGAGTGAAGATTCTCTAGTTCGACATTAAACATCAACGGAAAGGATAATGAAAGAAGCGGGTATTACACAATTAAGGAATGTAATTTATTTTTTTCATATAATTTATAGCATTTAATTCTATATATTTGCAACAATATTCAAGTTCTATCAGTGGTCTAACCGGTCCAATCAATTGAATCGTGTCGGTAACTTCATTACCACACCCCGAAACTCACCAACAAAAAGAAATCATTGTTAAACATAAATGCAATGACGAGAAAGAAGGTAACCCTTGCCTACGTTAAGAATGATTCTGAGAGAAAAGCTTCATACAAGAAGCGAAAGAAGGGCCTGATAAAGAAGGTGAGCGAGCTAAGCACCCTCTGTGGTGTGCGGCATCATCTACAGCCCTTACGACCCCGTGCCGGTGGTATGGACAACTCGTTTAAGGTTAAGTTAATGTGATTTAAGGTTAAGTTAATGTGTGATTTGTTTTTATTAATGTGCTTAGCTCATTCACCTTCTTAATCAAATCCTTCTTTCGCTTCTTGTCAGAAGCTTTTCTCATTGAACTGAATTTGAATTTGCTTAAGCTCCTCTCGGTATCGTGAAATTGAGCATGTGGAATTGGAAGTGGGGCTTTAAATTCCAAACCCAATATTTGGTATAAAAAAAAGGAATTGGTATTGAAATTACAAATCTATACATTTCCAATTCCACAATTTGAATTTCGTATCACACAGAGATAATTACAATTAAAATAATTAGTAATAAAATTAGGAAAATTTACACAGAATGACAGAAACACATACTGCACACACTCTATACACACTATATGCACAATGCACATACTATGCGCATACACACATTGCACAAACTATACACACACAGTGCACATACATTGCAAATTTTGCACACACTATACACACACAATGCACATATGCTACATAAACTACACATTGCGCACACACTTCATATAATTTAAACATTCCTTATAAACATGAGGAATGCCCTTAAGTATAGGAATTTTCTTGTTATCTTTATATAATTTATATGTCCTTGTAATCCTCCTAAGTGTATTTGACCTCCTAAAACATGAGTTAATCTAGAGATGAACACTTAAGAAATGTAATTGATTTTGTGTGATACGGAATATAATTGATTTTGCGTGATACAATTAAGGAATGTAATTGATTTTTTTTCATATAATTTATAGCATTTAATTCTATATATTTGCAACAATATTCAAGTTCTATTAGTGGTCTAACCGGTCCAATCAATTGAATCGTGAATCGGTAACTTCATTACCACACCCTAAAACTCACCAACAAAAAGAAATCATTGTTAAACATAAATGCAATGACGAGAAGAAGGTAACCCTTGCCTACGTTAAGAATGATTCCGAGAGAAAAGCTTCATACAAGAAGCGAAAGAAGGGTCTGATAAAGAAGGTGAACGAGCTGAGCACCCTCTGTGGTGTGTCAACCAGCGTCATCATCTACTGCCCTTACGACCCCGTGCCGGTGGTACGGCCAACTCGTTTAAGGTTAAGTTAATGTGTTATTTAAGGTTAAGTTAATGTGTGATTTGTTTTTATTAATGTGCTCAGCTCGTTCACCTTCTTATTCAAATCCTTCTTTCGCTTCTTGTCAGAAGCCTTTCTCATTAAACTGAATTTGAATTTGCTTAAGCTCCTCTTGGTATCGCGGAATTGGAAGTGGGGCTTTAAATTCCAAACCCAATGTTTGGTAAAAAAAAATAGGAATTGGTACTGAAATTTTAAATCTATTTATTTTCAATTCCACAATTTGAATTTCGTATCACGCAGATATAATTACAATTAAAATAATTAGTAATAAAATTGAGAAAATTCACACAGAATGACAGAAACACATACTGCACACACTCTATACACACTATCTGCACAATACACATACTATGCGCACACACACATTGCACAAACTATACACACACAATGCACATACATTGCAAACACATTCTACACACATATTTTGCACACACTATACACACACAATGCACATATGCTACACAAACTACACATTGCGCACAAACTTCATATCAATGCCCTCAAATTTTATTCAATTGAATTTGAATTCAATTCTATGTACCAAAGAGACCCTTAGCATTGTCTTAGTTGTTTCAATTACTAATTTCATAACTGTTTTTCTTGTGTTGGTTAGTTCCTAGTTGTATTGTACTTCCTTTGTCCCTTGTTAAGTGATTCATATTCCTTTTTGGGATATCCCGAGCTAGGCGATTCATTTCTTTTTTTAGCACTCTTTTCTTACTTTTGCCTCTATATTTTTTCCTCTATTTTACTTTATTCTCTCCATTTAACTAACAAAAGTCCACTTTCTTAAAACTCGTGCCAAAAAGTAATGCCTCACTTAGTGAGGGACGGAGGAAGTATGTCTATGGTCTTCACTTGTTGATTATTTACTAAACATATACTATGTTTTATGAGGAAATAAACATTTATTATGATGATCTAGGTGTACTTTTAAACTATTAATAAATATAAATTTAAAATAATAATCTAGGTGTACTTTTTAGATTTCCTTCAACAAATTTTTGGTGGGTAAAAGACATGATAATAATTTAATAGATTTTCGGTCAAAGGCACACTAATCATTGTTTTACGATAAAATATGACTGAGAATGTGTGGGTAGAATGTGAGTTATACTATAAATTTTCCATTTATCTCCAAAGAATATGCACTTTGAGTTCGGCATGGATTTTAATGTAAAATTGGTAAAGTAAGAGAGAGGTAGAGAGAAAAAATAATTAAAGTATTGTTAGTGGAGAATGGGTTTTACCTCATTGAGTGAAAAAACATTTCAAAAGTAGAAAGTGTATATTCTTGTGGGACGCACTGAAAAATAAAAAGTGCATATTCTTGCGGGACGGATGGAGTAGTAAAAATAAAAGGCGACAACATTTTTAGGAGCGGATGAGCCAGTGACAAATTTTCAGGACGGGTGAAGGATGGAGTATAATTTTTTATTTATGCCTTTTTTGGACAATTAAATATCTTTTAATCGGTGTCAAACTTAACAATTACTATATTTTAAATGGAAAGTATGTTCGGCTAAAGCTAGTTTGCTCAAATAGCACTACTCTTTTGAAAATGTGTTTTTGAATGGATGAAATTTTAATTGAAAATGTCAAATTGTTTGTGAAAGAGTTATTAGTCAAAATAATTGGGGTTAACTATACTAGTTTTTAGCCTAGATTTTACATATTTTTAAGTTTATATTTTCAATTTCAATTTTTTTATCTTGTCATTTTGAACAATAATTAACTCAAATATTTATATGGGCAAGGAAGCGGCAATGACCTCTCCGATCCCACCTGCCATTAGCCTAATCTTCTGAAATGTTGTTTGCATTGCACAAAATTGCAAATTGCAAATTTAATTTTATCATTTAACCTCTAAAAATTTGAGTTAATCTAGAGATGATACACTTAAAGGAACGTAAATGATTTTGCACAAATTCAAATGTAAAATAATCGGATGTAATATCCTTAAAATGAAATATCAAAATTTTTAAACTGAACCGTGAATAAATAGTTTCACTGATATGCTTACCGATCCGATTTTTAAATAGTGGTGGCTAATTGTAATCATTTAATAAAAATTTAAAGAATGATATTTAAAAAGTGTGTGTTCTCGATTTCGTATCTGAAATTAAGGTATCATCTATCCGCGGTTATTTAATGCTTTCATAAGCCAATTAATAATTATTTGTGTTTATGTATATTGGTGTTGCTTTTTAAGAATCAAACTATTGAAAGTAGTAAGTACAAGTTCAAAACGGCAATACACAAGACTTTGCCGTAAATACAAACTATATACGAAAACGACAAAGTAAAAACCTACTTCAAATAAGTCTTAAACTACCGGGCACCCGATAAAGGACAAAGCACTTATATTAGTGTTACTATTTAGATAATTTATATACTTAATAAAATTGTATGTACAATTGCTCTAAAATTGCTAAATAGTATTTCATAGACTATAAGAGATACAAATATACAATACAACTAGGCATTAACATGAGCCCAGTCAGTCAATTATTATGTATATTGTAACAAAATTTCAAATTTAATTTTAGAATAAAGATAAATTCACAAAATTTGTATGTACAAAATGCCCTCAAATTTAACCTCCTAAAACATGAGGAATGTCCTTGTTATCTTTATATAATTTAAATATTCCTTGTAAATGTTATCTTTATATAATAAATGTCCTTTAAACCTCCTAAGTGAATTTGACCTCCTAAAACATGAGATAATCTAGAGATAACACTTAAGGAATGTAATTGATTTTGTGTGATACAGTTAAGGAATGTAATCCATTTTGCTTGATACAATTAAGGAATGTAATTGATTTGTTTTCATATAATTTATAGCATTTAATTCTATATATTTGCAACAATATTCAAGTTTTATCAGTGGTCTAACCGGTCCAATCAATTGAATCGTGAATCGATAACTTCATGAATTCGGTTACAGATTGTAAATATTGATTATAAGTTAATTAAATCTTTTAATTAAATTTAAAATTTGATACTCCCTCCGTCCCACAAAGATAGTCTCACTTTGACCCGGCACGGGTCTTAAGAAATGTAATGAAAAGTGAGTTGAAAAAGTTGGTGGGATATGAGTCCTACTTTTAAAGTATTAGTTTTATAATAAAATGTGAGTAGGAATGAGTTGGTGGAATATGGGGTCCCCTACCAAAAATGGTAAAAGTGGAATGGGACAAACTTTGTGGGACGGACGAAAATGGAAAAATGGGACAATATTTGTGGGACGGAGGGAGTCTATTTAAAAAGTATGTGTTCTCGATTTCGTATCGAAAATTAATATATCATCAACCGCAGTTATTTTATACTATATGTATATGTATATTGGTGTTGCGCTTTATTACTAAGTTTTTATAGTAGTTAAAAATGATTAATCTATCGAAAGTAGTAAGTATAAGTTTAAAACTAAAAAAACCACAAGGTGCTATTGCAAATATACAAACCACGTTCGTATACAACAAGTCAAAGAACTGCCTACTACTTCGAATAAGTCCTAACCATAGAGGCACCCCATAAAGCCAAAAGCACTTCATTATTTGAGTTACTACTTAGAAAAGGGTATACTATAAAATATGTATTTACAATTTCTTTAAGAATGAAAAAGGCCTCAAGATTTCTTAGTACATATAAGCTGCGGCAGCCAATATTATTCCCTCCGCCCATCATTTATAGAATCATTTAGACTCGGATATGTTTTAATAATTTGTTTGACCTTGTGAAGAAAAATAATTCAAGAAAGTGAATAGAATGTGGGACCTATTTAAAATATTAATTTTATATTAGATTATGGGTGTAAAAAGCTAGTAGAATGCGAAGGTCTTCGTACTAAAAGTAGAATAAAATAAATGGTTTTATAAATTGTGGAAAACCAAATGAAAAAATGGCTCTTTAAATGGTTTACATAGGAGTATCACAAATAACACAGCTTGTGAGCGGATTCAGTTAGTTATTATATCTGTTGTAACAAAATTACATATTTAATTTTATCATTTAACCTCTAAAAATTTGAGTTAATCTAGAGATAGAAACACTTAAAGGAACGTAAACGATTTTGCACAATTCAAATGTAAAATAATCAGATGTAATATCTTTAGAAATACTAATCACTGATATGCTTCCCGATCCAATTTTAAAATAGTGGTAGCAAATTGTAATCTTTTAATAAAAATTTAAAGAATGATATTTAAAAAGTGTGTTCTTGATTTCGTAACTGAAATTAAGGTATCATATATCCACAATTATTTAATACTCCTTCCGTCCCACTTTAGGAGTCCTGGTTGAGTTCGGCACGGGTATCAAGAAATGTAAGAAAAGTTGGTGAAAAAAGACAGTGGAATGTGGGTCCTACCTTTTTATATTAGTTTTATAATAAAATGTGAGTGAAAAAAGGTTAGTGGAATGCGGGGCCTAATACCATTTATGGAATATTCCAACCGGGACTGCTAAAGTGGGACACCGAAAAATGGTAAACCAGGACTCCTAAAGTGGAACGGAGGGAGTACTACACATAAGCCAATTAATGATTATTTGTATTTATGTATATTGGTGTTGCGCTTTATTATTAGATATTTAAGAATCAAATTATTGAAAATAGTAGGTATAAGTTCAAAACGGCAATAAACAAGACTTTGCCGTAAATATAAACTATATACGAAAACGACAAAGCAAAAACCTACTTCGAATAAGTCTTAAACAACTGGGCACCCGATAAAGCTAAAAGCACTTATATTATTAGTGTTACTATTTAGAAAAGGTATATAATTAATATAATTGTATGTACAAGTGCTCTAAAATTGTTAAATATTTCATACGTGCATCTTGCGAATATCATGATAATAAATGTTTGTTTCCACTTAAAATGTATAAGGGGCAGCAATTAACTCAAAAAATCTAGAATTCAAGAGATACATTTTTACAATACAACTAGGCATTAACAAAATTTAGTGAGTCAGGTCCGTCAATTATTATGTCTATTGTAACAAAATTTCAAATTTAATTTTAGAGTAAAGATAAATTGAAAAAAAAATTGTATGTACAAAATGCCCTCAAATTTTAAACCTCCTAAAACATGAGGAATGTCCTTATTATCTTTATGTATAATTTAAACAAACATGAGGAATGCCCTTAAGTATAGGAATGTCCTCTTTATCTTTATACAATTTACATATCCTTGTAAACCTCCTAAGTGTATTTGACCTTCTAAAACATAAATAAATCTAGAGATGAACACTTAAGGAATGTAATTAATTTTGTGTGATGCATTTAAGGAAGGTAATTGAGTTTGCGTGA
Organism: Salvia hispanica; assembly: GCF_023119035.1. Taxonomy (NCBI): domain Eukaryota; kingdom Viridiplantae; phylum Streptophyta; class Magnoliopsida; order Lamiales; family Lamiaceae; genus Salvia; species Salvia hispanica. The sequence continues at coordinate 5,467,344 of NC_062965.1, forward strand.
TACAATTATCGAATGTAATTGATTTGTTTTCATATAGTTTATAGCATTTAATTCTTTATATTTCCAACAATATTCAAGTTCTATTAGTGGTCTAATCGGTCCAATCAATTTAATCGTGAATTGGTAACTTCACGAGTTTGGTTACCGATTGTAAATATTGATTACAAGTTAAAATCTTTTAATTAAATTTAAAAGTTGATATTTAAAAAGTACGTGTTCTCGATTTAGTATCAGAAATTAATGTATCATCAATCCGCATTTATTTTATACTCTATGTATATGTACATTGGTGTTACGCTTTATTACTATGTTTTTATAGTAAATAAAAATGATCAAACTACCGAAAGTAGTAAGTATAAGTTCAAAACAAAAAATCGACAAGATGCTATTGCAAAAATGCAAACCACGTTCGTAAACGACAAGGCAAAGAACTACCTACCTACTTCGATAAGTTCTAAACAACGAGGCATCCCATAAAGCCAAAAGCACTTCATTATTAGTGTTACTACTTAGAAAAAGGTATACTATAAAAAATATGTGTACAATTACTTTAAGAATAATGAAAAAAGGGCTCAAGATTTCATGGTACATGTATGCTGCCAATATTACTCCGAATGTCTACCATTTAAAGAACCAATCGGCACGAGTTTTACGAATTTGTTTGACGGTGTGAAGAAAAATAATTGGAGAAAATGAGTAGAATGTGAGACCTATTTAAAATATTACTCCCTCCGTCCCCGATTAAGAGTCACACTTTGACCGGGCACGAGTTTTAAGAAATGTAAAGAATAGTTGGTTGAAAAGGTTAGTGGAGTGTGGGACTCATTTTTTTATATTGGTTTATAATAAAATGTGAGTGAATTGATTTAGTGGAATGTGAGACCTACTTACTATTTATGGTAAAAATGAAGTGTAACTCTTAATTGGGGACGGACTGAAATGGAAAAGTGTGACTCTTAATCGGGGACGGAGGGAGTAATTTTATATTGGATTGTGATAGTAAAAAGTTAGAGGAATGTGGAATCCTCATGCTAAAAAATTAAGTAAATAATTCTATAAATCATAGACAATCCAAAATTGCAAAATGACTCTTCAAATGGTGGATAAAGGGATAATCACAATAAAAGTTTTTTCCTCATAAAATATATGAGGGCAGCAATGCATTAACTGACGCGCTAAAACCGTTATGAAAATAAATTTAACAACTCAGACAACGCAAAGCAAATTTTCAAAATTGTATTGAATCCAATTTCTTCAGCCGCTATAAATATGCACACAAAGAGAGCCCTAAAACTCACCAACAAAAAGAAATCATTGTTAAATCCTAAAAGCAATGACGAGAAAGAAGGTAACCCTTGCCTACATTACTAATGATTCAGAGAGAAAAGCTTCATACAAGAAGCGAAAGAAGGGTCTTATTAAGAAGGTGAGCGAGCTGAGCACCCTCTGTGGTGTGCCAGCCTGCGTCATCATCTACAGCCAGTACGACCCCGTGCCGGTTGTATGGCCGTCGCCTCTTGAAGCGCAGTCCATCCTGGCCCGCTTCCGCAAGCTCTCCATCATGGACCAGACCCGGAAGATGGTCAACCAGGAGAGCTTCACCCGCCAGCGGATCAAGAAGGCGACGGAGCAGCTCCGCCGTCTCCAGAAGGAAAACAGCTGCCGAGAGCTTGAGGCCTTCATGTTCCGATGCATCCTCGGCCAAGCCTCCCTCAACGACCTCCGAATCCATGACGTCTCGGAGATGAGCTTTGTCATCGGCCAGACGCTCCGAGATATCAAAGCAAGGATGGATGCCATGGCAGCTGAGCACCAGCGCAATCTGGCTGCGCCGCCGCCGCCGCCGCTGCCTCCACTCCTGCCGCCGCCGCCTATGTTGGCGTTGCCGCCTCCTCCTCCTCCAACCACTGTGGAAGAGGCTCCAGTGCGGATGGAGGATGATGGGATGGAGAGCTTCCCATGGAACCTGGTCCAGAGCCCGGGAGGAGGAGGCGATATGGAGGGGACCGGGCTCGGGTGGGATCCCGGGATGGTGCTGCCGTATCCATACGATTTCGACCAGTCCAGCTCTTCTTATTCTGGCCAGAATCCAAATCGGAATCTGGATCCGAATCCTAACCCTAACCCTAACCCTAATCCAACTCCTTTTAATAAGTGATGATCTCATTATAATGTTTGAGATTTAGACATGACGGATTAGAGTTTTTATGTTTAGGGTTAAGTTAATGTGTGATTTGTATCCTGGTTGGTGATGTATGATAGATGAATCTACAGATGAGTAATTTGATTTTATTATTGTCTCCTCTGTCATTTAAATTTAATTACTATTATTATTACCTCCTTTTTAAACTGCAGAGATTTTAATTTATATATGGTTCATAGATATTGATATTATTATTACTTCCTTTTTAAAAGGCAAAAAAATTTCTATTCCGCGCGATTATTTATTATATGAATTACACACTTTTTCTAACTAGTTATTTTGCTTGAAAAACCAATTTTTTTTACTTTTATAGAAAAATATAGCATATTACGTTATAGTAGTAATATAACTCTTCATTAATTATATGAAGAATATACATAAAAATTACTAAATCTCGTAACGGTAAAATAAAAATAAATCATTATATGTGTTACAGTAAAAAGGTAAATAAATGCTACAACATGCTTCCCTCCTTGGTGGTGCCACCCCTGCCTTCATGCTAAAACCATAGTCAATCACAGAGCCTCATTTTCAATGTCCCTATTTTCTCTAACTTGATGATTTTCAAAAGCTCCTGATTCTCTCTCTAACCCTACTGATTGTCGGATAAAATTCTCTTTAATTTCTCTGTGTCTTGTTAAATATAGGTATTAGATTCGAACATTCATAAGACCATCAATTTATTATTTTCATTAAGTATTAAAATATTCTAGACCTCACATTATAGTTACGCTTTGTTCTTAAACTAAAATGTATGTTATAACTAACCAAAATATATACTTGCATACCATTGTTCATTTCAAAGCTCTCAACCAAACACCTTGTTTCCTAAGTATTCCCACACGAACATTTATGACAACTACATATGTAAAACTATTTTACTCCTAATACAGTTGTGACGGATTGAGAGAAAATTATCTCGTCATATCTATACGAGAATTTATGCAAGTGCATCAGTAGCCAAGACAGATAATGGCGGATGCAGAAAATATCTTTAGTAGGGGCTCTATAATACATAATTATTTTGTATAAAAAATCACAATATATCGTAACAACTAAAAAGTATATGAATTTTATGAATATTCTTGTTTGTAACTATGTTTGTTATGCTGAAGTAGTGAGCTAAATTCAGCATGATCTCATTTGTGCATTAAAAGATCGATTGCAACATTGTGCGTGAGAAATATTTGGAGGGTGTCATAAAGCCTATGCATATCATAAACAATTTACAAGTTGGCAGACATTTTCACTAAGCCATTGGGAGCATCTGCTTTCCATAATATTTTGCTCAAGATGAATGTTTTTAGCATGTACAATCCATCTTGAGAGGGGATTTTGAAGAAATTGGAATACACAGCTGAAAAAAGGAATGAGATCAAGCTGAAACTAGCTGTTGGAGAGAGTGAGCTGGAAGTGGCCATTGGAGGAGTTGTTGAAAGTTAGTTAGTCAGTTAGTTGGTTAATAAAAAGTAATCGCTTGTGATCATCTTTCTTGAGGCTTAGGTGCTCCTTCTGTGTTAGGTTGGTATGATTGTAAGAACTTTAGGTATCAAAGTAACTCCAAATTTGATTTTGTGAAGTTTATGCATAGTTTGGCATATTGATGAATTTACAAAATACACGTGGAGGTGGTTTTCCTTTGCAGCTTATCAAGGTCGCAGCAGTTGATTTCCTTTCGGAGGCGACATAGCTGCTCTGTCGCCTTCTTCATCCGTTGTCGCGTGAAGCTCTCCTGGTTGTTTCCTGCTCTGGTCCTTGTTAGAGAGCTTGCAAAAGCGAGCGAGGATTGTACCCTAAACTACGACAGCCACACCTCCAGCGCAGTGTCTAAGTGCTGTAGATGATGGCGTAGGCTTCAACACCGCAGAGGATGCTTAGCTCTCACAGACAATTCATATCAATTCCTTCAAATTCAGTTTCGTATAATTCTAATTCCAATTCCAATTCGATGTACCAAATGGACACTTAACACGGTCTTAGCTGTTCTAATTACTATTTTCATAACGATTTTTCTCATGTTGGTTAATGCCCAGTTTTATTATATCATTATAGTTTGGATTTCTCAAGTAAATTGCTAACATATATTGGCATTTATTACGGTGATATTGGCAAGATACATCTATAAAATCTTGAGCCCTTTTTTCTTATTTAGAGAAAATTTACTATATCTTTTTTCTAAATAGTACTCCCTCCGTCCCGGATAACTCATCTCATTTCATGTCAATTTTTAAAATTTGTATTAATATATTATAGCTTGCAACCACTATTTAAAAATCGGATCGGTAATCAAATTAGTGAAACTGTTGAATCACAATTCAATTAGTCGGACCAGGTAGACCACTGATCAAACTAAAAACTAAAATACTGTAGGGGGATATGTAATTAAATAAAAAATAATAAATTTAGTGAACACTTCTTTTTTTATTCTCTTTCGTTTCGTTCATTACTCTCTGTACCTACTTTAACTATTTAATACTAATAAATAGTTTGGGAATATGTGAAAAAAAAAAGAAATGACTAAACTATATTAGGATGGATGGAATACCAAATAGTTAATTATATATAGGAGGCAATTCTACTGAGAACATTTTTAAAAATGGGATATTTGAGAGCTTAAAATCATACACCCTTCGTCCCATAAAAATATGGGCGTATGATAGACACGGGAATTAAGACAAAATTGGTAAAATAAAATGAAAGAGAAAGAAGGTTATTAAAGTAGTGTTAGTGGTAGGACCTATACTATTACTAATGTTTTAATGGTGGTATAAATAATAAATAACTTGATGTATAGGGGTAATAAATTGGGATATGTTTTTATAAATGTAAAATGCCCATATTTTTATGGGACGAACGAAAATAAAAAGTGCACATATTTTTACTAGACGGAGGGAGTATCAGTTGTATGATATATTAATATTAGTTGGTATCATCAAAAATCATATAAGTTAGTTTGATTATTTTATTTCCCTATAATATCGACATAGTTTAAAGAAAAATTATGGCAATATTCATGTATATTATTCATATAATTAATGAAAAGTTATATTAATAAAACGTACTCCCTCCGTCCACGATTAACTGAGTCCATTTGACTTGTCAAGGGTTTTAAGAAATACTCCCTCCGTCCCCCATTAGGAGTCACATTTTGACCGGGCACGAGTTTTAAGAAATGTAAAGAAAAGTTGGTTGAAAAAGTTAGTGGAACGTGAGACCCATTTTTTTATATTGGTTTTATAATAAAATATAAGTGAATTGAGTTAGTGGAATGTGGGACCTACTTACCATTTATGGTAAAAATGAAGTGTGACTCTTAATTGAGGACGGACCGAAATGGAAAAGTGTGACTCTTAATAGGGGACGGAGGGAGTATAGTGTTAAGTAGTAGGTGATAAAATTTGTGGAATGTGAGTCCTACTTGTATATATATATTAGTTTTATAAAAAACATATTAGTGTGATAAGTTAGTGGAATTTTGGGTGTATTGCCAAAAGTAATAAAAAGTAAGAATGATAATTAAATGTAGACGAACGAAAAAAGAAATTGGTATCAATTAATAGTGCATAGAGGAAGTAATATGCTTTATAATTATATAAGAGTAGACATTTTTAGCTTTTCTAGTAAAATAAGCATATTTAGTTTTTCTTTCGAATTCATTAAAGTTATGTCTCAATTCGTTAAAATTTAACCAATTTATCGAAGCGATGACTGAGTCGATGCATTGCCATCCTATTGAGTGTGACAATGAGCCTATGTGATTGACTGTGGTTACGACCTAAAGGCAAGGGTGGCACCACCAAGGAAGGAGGCATGTTGTAGCTCGGTGTCATTGAGGTGGGCCTTGAGTTCCATCTCAATGTTGAGCTTAATACATGTGTAGGTCTAATCTGCTCATAAATTCTTTGCCAATGAACTTAATGTTGTACTCCAGCCTTCTTTGTTAATAGAGACATTTCTTTTTAACACGGAGTTTAAGGATAATGTGTTAAATGGATGGTAAAAAAAAGTATGAGTAAAACAAGAGAGATGAAGAGAGAATAAATAAAGTAAAAGAGTAATGACTTTTTGCAAAAAATAGAAATAACTCAATTAACTTGAAACTTTCCAAAAATAGAAAAATGACTCTATTAACATGGAACAGAGTATACAATTGTGCCTATCTTTTAATTTACTACTCACCCCGTCCCATAAAAATATGTGAACTTTTCATTTTTGTCCACCCTATAAATATATGGTCATTTTCCATTTATAGAAAGTTGTCCCAACTCATTACCCGTATATATTATTAATTTATTTACAACTTATATCACTGGATCCACCATTACAACTCATTAAACACTAATAATGACGTGGGTCTCACTATCCACTAACACTATTTTACTATTTTTATTATCGTCTCTTTTATTTTATCAATTGTGCATTAATTCGCGTGACATTTCAAATGCAAATATTTTTATGGGATTGAAAGATACTATCTAATATCTGTCATTATTATTCTAATATCTGCCATTATTATACACGTTATTCCTGTATAAAATGGTAAAAAGTATTAAATGTATGAACTGTTAAAAACAACCATGATGATTAACAATGGTTGAAAAAAAACATGTGTAATTTATTCGGAAAGTTCGATATCGACCAGTTTCGATTGCAACTATCTCTTCTTACTGTAACACAATATGTAACGATTTATTACTATTTGAATTGTAAATTTGTAATATTCCCGCGTATATGATTATTTTATTTTCCCTATAATATACACTCTAATACACATGAAAAAACATGGCAATATTCATGTATATCGATCAATTAATGAAGAGTTATATTACTACAACGTAATATGCTTTTTTCTATAAAAGTAAACATTTTTAGTTTTTATAGTAAAATAAGCATATTTGTTTTTCTTTGGAATTTCTTAAATTATGTCTCACTTCATAATAAAAATTTAAAGAACAACTCGGAAGAGGCATAAAATTGATAATAAATAATCGCGCGGAATAGAAATAACAACTCGGAAAAGGAAGTAATAATAATATTAATATCTACGAATCATATAACTCAAGTTCTTTGCAGTTTAAAATGAAAGTAATAATAATAGTAATAAAATTGAGATGACACAAGAGACTTCAATCAAAACAAATTACTCAACCTCAATCATGTAACGATTTATTCTTATTTTATTGTCACGAAATGATTTATTATTATTTTAATTGTAATATTCCGTATATGATTACTTCATTTTTCCTATAATATATACTCCACATACTTTAATACACATGAAAAATCATGGCAATATTCATGTATATTGTTCATATAATTAATGAAGAGTTATATTATTATAACTTAATATACTTTATTCTATAAAGGAAAACATTTTAAATTTAAATTGTAAAATAAGCATATTTAGTTTATCATTGGAATTTCCTAAGTTATGTCTAACTTCTTTTTAAAAATTTAAATAACAAGTCAGAAAAGGTATGTACATGATATTCCTTTTATAAAAAATAATCACGCGGGATAGGAAATTTTTTTTTCCTTTTATAAAGGAAGTAACAATAATATCAATATCTACTAATCATATAACTCAATTTCTCTGTATTTTAAAATGGAAGTAAAAATAATAGTAATAAAATTGAGATGACAAAACAGACTTTAATTAATAAAAACAAATTATTCAACTCCACATTCATTATACATCAATCAACCAAGATACAAATCGCACATTAATCACTTAACATCCTAAATTAAAACACTGATAAACTGGAAAAAGGGGGGAAACAACATATGATTAATGATTAATCACTGGTTGAAAGGGTTAGGATTAGGGTTTGGGCTAGGGTTAGGATTTGGATTACGACCAGATCGAGAAGATCTAGACTGGTCGAAATCGTAAGGATACGGCAGCACCATCCCGGGATCCCACCCGAGCCCAGTCCCGTCCATCTCGCCTCCTCCTCCCGGGCTCTGGACGAGGTTCCACGGGAAGCTCTCCATTCCATCATCCTCCATCCGCGGTGGAGCCTCTTCCACCACGGATGGAGGAGGAGGAGGAGGCAACGTCATCATAGGCAGCGGCGGAAGGAGTGAAGGCAGCAGTGGCGGAGCAGTCTGATTGCGTTGGTGCTCAGCCGCCATCGCCTCCATCCTTGCTTTGATATCTCGGAGCGTTTGGCCGATGACAAAGCTCATCTCCGAGACGTCATGGATCTGGAGGTCGTTGAGGGAGGCTTGGCCGAGGATGCAGCGGAACATGAAGGCCTCAAGCTCTCGGCGGCTGTTTTCCTTCTGGAGACGGCGGAGCTGCTCCGTCGCCTTCTTGATCCGCTGGCGAGTGAAGCTCTCCTGGTTGACCATCTTCCGGGTCTGGTCCATGATGGAGAGCTTGCGGAAGCGGGCCAGGATGGACTGCGCTTCAAGAGGCGACGGCCATACAACCGGCACGGGGTCGTACTGGCTGTAGATGATGACGCAGGCTGGCACACCACAGAGGGTGCTCAGCTCGCTCACCTTCTTAATAAGACCCTTCTTTCGCTTCTTGTATGAAGCTTTTATCTCCGAATCATTCGTAATGTAGGCAAGGGTTACCTTCTTTCTCGTCATTGCTTTTAGGATTTAACAATGATTTCTTTTTGTTGGTGAGTTTTAGGGCTCTCTTTGTGTGCATATTTATAGCGGCTGAAGAAATTGGATTCAATACAATTTTGAAAATTTGCTTTGCGTTGTCTGAGTTGTTACATTTATTTTCATAACGGTTTTAGCGCGTCAGTTAATGCATTGCTGCCCTCATATATTTTATGAGGAAAAAACTTTTATTGTGATTCTCCCTTTATCCACAATTTGAAGAGTCATTTTGCAATTTTGCATTGTCTATGATTTATAGAACTATTTACTTAATTTTTTAGTATGAGGATTCCACATTCCTCTAACTTTTTACATTCACAATCCAACATAAAATTAATATTTTAAATGGGTCTCATATTCTACTCATTTTCTCCAATTATTTTTCTTTACACCGTCAAACAAATTTGTAAAACTCGTGCCGATTCTAAATGATTCTTTAAATGGTAGACGGTGGGAGTAATATTGGCAGCATACATGTACCATGAAATCTTGAGCCCTTTTTTCATTATTCTTAAAGAAATTGTACATATATTTTTTATAGTATGCCCTTTTCTAAGTAGTAACACTAATAATGAAGTGATTTTGGCTTTATGGGATGCCTCGCTGTTTAGAACTTATCGAAGTAGGTAGGTAGTTCTTTGCCTTGTCGTTTACGAACGTGGTTTGCATTTTTGCAATAGCACCTTGTCGTTTTTCGTTTTGAACTTATACTTACTACCTTCGGTAGTTTGATCCTATTTAACTACTATAAATACCTAGTAATAAAGCGCAACACCAATGTACGTATACATAGAGTATTAAATAACTGCGGATTGATGATTCCTTAACTACCAATACGAAATCGAGAACACATATTTTTTAAAATGTCAATTTTTAAACAATTATAATTTGTAATCAATATTTACAACCGGTAACCGAATTAGTGAAGTTATCGATTCACGATTCAATTGATTGGATCGATTAGTCCGCTAATAGAACTTGAATATTGTTGCAAATATATAGAATTAAATGTTATAAATTATATGAAAAAAATTAATTGCATTCCTTAATTGCATCACGCAAAATTAATTACATTCCTTAAGTTTTCATCTCTAGAAGGTCAAATGTTAAATTAAATTTGAAATTTTGTTATAATAGACATAATATATGACTGACATGGCTCATTAAATTTTGTTAATGCCTAGCTGTATTGTATATTTGTATCTCTATAGTCTGGATTTTTTTAGTTAATTCCTACCCCATATATGTTTTAAGTGGAAAACATGCATTAATTATCATGATATTCGCAAGATGCACATATGAAATCTTTAGCAATTTTAGAACAATTGTACATAAAATTTTATTAAGTATATATCTTTTCTAAATAGTAACACTAAATAATAAAGTCTTTTGGCTTTATCGGGTGCCCCGTTGTTTAAGACTTATTCGAAGTAGGTTTTTGCTTTGTCTTTTTCGTATATAGTTTGTATTTACAGCAAAGGCTTGTGTATTGCCGTTTTAAACTTATACTTACTACTTTCAATAGTTATGATCTTTTAAAAACCTAATAATAAAGCGCAACACCAATATACATAAACACAAATTATTAATTGGCTTATGAATAGTATAAAATAACTGTGGATAGATGATACCTTAATTTCATATACAAAATCGAGAACACACACTTTTTAAAATCATTCTTTAAATTTTTATTAAAAATTTAATTTCCACCCCTATTTAAAAATCACATCGGTAAGCATATCAGTGAAACTATTGATTCACGGTTCAGTTTAAAATTTTTAATATTTCATTCAAAGGATATTACATCTGATCATTTTACATTTGAATTTGTGCAAAATCAATTATGTTATTTAAGTGTATCATCTTTAGATTAACTCAAGTTTTTGGAGGTTAAATGATAAAAATAAATTTGAAATTTTGTTACAATAGACATAATAACTAACGGAACCGGCTCACAAGTTGTATTATTCGTGAAATACCCTTCTTGGTGCATAAATGATGTTGGCTCCAGGCCCCAGCCACAGGGGCGGACACACGTGAGATGAGGGGAGGGCTTAAGCCCTCACCAAAAATTTCATTTTCTTAATTTTTCTACTTCTTAAATTTCTGAAAACTTCAAAAGCGATCTTCAGCCCTTACTAATTTATTGCAATAGACAACTAAAATGGTCTGAATTTGAAAGGTAAAAGGGCTGAATTGAATCAAGAAAAGAAAAAATACAGAGGTAAAATGTTGCAAAAATGGCCGCCTGTGGTGGAGGAAGAAGAAGACCCGGTTTTAAGACAATATTATTAATATTAGAGCATCTCCAACAAAGAGAGGCAAATGAAAGAGGTATATTATCTGTTTACCTTCTCATAAAGTGAAATATACCCTTTCAAAAAACAACACACTCCAAAAGGAAAAGGTATATAGGAAGGTAAATCAAAATTTTAAAATGCATTAGAAAATATAAAGTTTAATACCTTTTCAAATACCTTCCCCCTTTAAGAATGATTTTTCATTAAAAGAAGACAAATATTATAGTTATTTTACCTCACAATTGATGGAGAGATAAAGATACATTTTCAAAATAGAAAAAGGTATAATACCTTCTCAAATACATCTCCCCTAGAAGAATGATTTTTCATAAAAAAAAAAAGTAAATATGGTAGTTATATAACTTTATCTCTTCATTTACGTCTCCCCTTGTTGTTACTCTTTGTATTACTGCAGGGAGTACAAAAGCTCATGTGTGAAAAGTGAAAATGTTGACAGCCTTAATATGAGTAGTTGTTCATTTATTTCTCTTGTTTTAAACTGCTTTACTATTTAAATGTCAAACCTTTTTGTTTAAAATAATCACTAAAAAATGTGTCGAGTATTATTCTGTATTTAGCGAGTTAGAACACAAAATTTTAATAAATGATAGATTCACGGATAAATCAACATTTTTATAAAATATAATTTTAATTTTTCTAAGTATTGAACTAGTCTAGTTTATAATAGTTATGTTTGTTGTATGATAGTATATATTTCCTCCGGATCAGTTAGTGGAGTGTAAGTCCTATTTTTATATTAATTTTATAATAATTGTACGTAGAATGAGTGAACGGAATATGAGCTAAAAATAGTAACATAAAATGAGATATTTTGTGGAGTCCATCCAAATAAAAAAAATATGAGATAGTTAGGAGGGGATTGGAGAGATTATATATTTATACATTTTTTAACTCTTAAAAACAGATATTTTACGTACGTTACTGATTTTAATTTTAAACTGAACTAGTTTTGTTTGACGAACCAAAATAGGTAAAAGAGACTTTTTCAAGAATAAACGAGTAGTATAGTAGAGCCCCTACTAACAAAATTTTCTGCATCCACCCCTGTCAGCCATGGTGTTTGTCAAATGTGAAACAACCTTTCAGACAATTAGGCTAATGACAGGTTGGATCGGAGAGGTCAACCAACTCACTGCCTCCTACTACTGAGGGTGAAAAAATTTAATTAGATTCGGTTTTTCTCTGATTTTATTTTTCTCTAATTCGCCCTAAACCTTTCTCTTTTGTTTCTTGTCCGACATTTATTGTTAGTGACGGCTACTTCCTTGCCTCTACTTTTCAGTGTCGGTGATAAATTATTTAACTATGTTCGATCCCATAAATTTTATTTTCGGATCAATAGCACATGCTTTTGGAGTTTTATCATCCTAAGGGGAAGCAAATTCAACAGCCCTTAGTTTAAAAAAAATTTCTTTTTAATTATCTGAAGATGAAGCATTTGGTAATAAAATTTCCCTAACATGATTCCATGACAACAAATAATATATTCTCTTCATCCCAAAAAATAGTCTACTTTTACTATTTTGGTATATCCTCGATCATCAGATTATTAGTTCATAATCCTAGTCCATTCCCGTTTTGGTTGGAACATATCTACTTTTTTTTTTAATTCCTTTTAGTAAGAGGGGTCTTGAACTAAGATATGCAAAGAACGTATTCGTGCACATAGGCACACCACAAATAGGAACTAATAAAGAGACCCACAATTCTGCAGAAAGACATCACGATCCCCAGTGGAAAAAAAATGATTTGCTGAGACGAAACAAAAGATATCAAATTTCCTGGAAAGTAGGTAGTGGTTATGATCGATTTGATAGAAAGGAAGGAATAGTGTGTATTTTTCGTTGGGGATTTCCTGGAAAAAAATCGTCGCATATTCCTCCGATTCCTTATAAAAGATATTCAATCTGTTCGAATAGAAGTTAAAGAGGGTATTTTTGCTCATCCTGTCCTTTATATGGATATCAAAGGCGCGCGCGGGGGGGCCGGGGGGTTGTTCCGCTGACTCATAATGATAAGAATTTGACTCCACAAGAAATTGAACAAAAAGCCTCGGAATTGGCCAATTTCTTGCATTTACGCGTATCGATTGAAGTATTTTGAGAAAAGGAATTGGGTTGAAGAACGCATGCTTTCTCAGCAAGAGGGAAAAAACGAAATAATCCAGTTTTTTCTATAACTGATACGGGCAAGAGGGTCCGACCATCAGTTTCGTCGCCAACGGCAACTAGCACGATACGGGCTTCTATTTGGCTTCCACACCACCCTCTCGCTCACCTTCTTTATCAGACCCTTCTTTCACTTATTGTATGAACCTTTTCGCTCGGAATCATTCGTAATGTAGGCAAGGGTTACCTTCTTTCTTGTCATTGCTTTTAGGTTTAATAGTGTTTTCTTTTTCTTGGTGAGTTTTAGGGCTCTCTTTTGGTACATATTTATAGCGTCTTATTAAAAATAGACACTCCCTCCGTTCCTTGTTAATAGAGACGCTTCTTTTCTGCACAGAGATTAAGAATAGTGTGATAGTGAATAAAGTAAGAGAGAGTGTTACTTTAGCCAAAAATAGAAATGAATCAATTATCTTCGTACTTCCTAAAATAGAAAAATGACTCAATTAACATGGAACGGGGAAGTATAGATTAGACCATTCAATAGGAACATCAAATTATTATTTTTATTAGAATTATTAAAATATCCTAGACCGTCAAATTATAGTTACGCCTCATTCTTTATTAAAACGTCCATTATAACTACTAAGCATAGTATTCTTGCATACCATTGTTCATTTCAAAACCATCAACCCAACACCTTGTTTCTTGAATATTCCCATGTGGACATTTATGACAATTACATCTGTAAAACTATTTTATGCCTAATACAGTTGTGCGGATTGAGAGAAAATTATCTCTTCTTATCTATACCAGAATCTTGCAAGAGCAGCAGTGAAAAGTTATTAATTTTTCATGTGCAATGAATAACTCTGGATAAACAGTTGAGCATGAGATAAATATGTTGCTATATAACAATATAACATGGAAAAGTTATTTTAATAAACATGTTTCTAACAATAAAATGGAGCAAACTTATTTGGGTGAAAGCATGGGATGAACTAGCAAAGACGGATTCAGTAAATAGAACTCGTTTTTTCATTTCGCAGTTGTCTCTCTTCCATCAATGTCTATGTCTCATGCAAGACCTCTCTACTCAAGATGGAGAGGAAGAATAAAAGTGTGGTGATTACAAAAGGTTGTGTGAGTTTTTACGGAAAATAATTCAGTAGATATTTGCATTATGAAATTGCAGTTTCCTTAGATATGCTCTGATCATACACCATGACGAGGCACTGGAAATCACAAGACAGAAAAAGAAGGGTTAGGGCGGAGGCAAAGTTGCGGTGGAGTTGAATATCAATAAATGATAATGACGTTTCTCGACGTTACTTATGGGTTGATGGTGGAGTCGGATGTCTCCTTAGAAATGTGGCTCCCGACACCTTCCCTTCTCCGTTCCTTAATATATATATATAGTAGCTTATAGACACTTGACGTCTCCTCTATTTTACGTTCGTATGTTTTGTACGTAGCACGCTTTTACGTGCTCTCAGTATCCCTATATTACAAATCATCTACCAAATAAATGTTGTGCGAACGTGAGTGCATCTCTTTTTATGTATGTGGAACTCTATCATTATGACATACTGTATAAATCAAAATAAATAAACAAAGACTATATCTCTCCCTAGAAATACCGCTCACTTCTTCCTTTCTTTGTTCCTTAATACAGAGTTTTATAGATACTTAACGTCTCCTCTATTTTACGTTCATACTCTCAGTAACCCTTCTTATTGGAATTAGTATATACGTCTCATGGTATGACTATGAGATTTATGATTCAAAATCGTAGTTATTGTCTTAATACTATAATTTATATCCGCAACCTATTTTACAAGTCATCTATCAAATTAAATTTTTATACAATTAGGGGTATGCATTGCCCGATCTATACATATATACATTCAAACATACGATTTTTTGAATGGATGAAATCAAAATAAGAAAATACACGTAACAAATAAATCGAAGACGTGCAGATGTGCTTGCTGGATTAGTCCAAAATTAATCCAAATAAGTAAATCGAAAACAATATGTAAAACGTTTTATTAAATGTTATGGAAATGATTTAATGAAAACTAAATTACATAACATCTCGAAACCAGAATATTAAAATGCTACTACAAAATTAGCAAAATAAAAAATTCTACTACTTTTACATAGCTTAACGCGACCATAGATTAATTTTAAGTGATTCAACGGCCCATAGATTAACGCGACCCAAAGTCTGTATAAACTGCGAACATTAAGTTTGTACAAAATCAGACATACTCAGTTACTCACCATAAATTAAATTAGAAATGATTGGATGGAAATGGCAAGAATATGAAAAAACTATCATGATGAAAGTTGCATTTTCTGAACAATCAGGACTCGGATTTTTCTTAGATTTCTTTCCTTAACTAATTTTATAGCTTTGGGAGAAATGTTCATGTTAATTTTGTATTTTCTAGAAAGTTCCTTCCTCTTGAAATTAAAATATAAAGTAGACTACTTAAGACAACTCATTCTAATAAACTAACACATAGATGAATACCAGAACTGGAGTTAGAGAAAGGAATCTATTTGGTTATTATATATAAGTCGCTCAAAGCCTATTATAATTAACAAGCAAGTTGTCGTTAGCGCTGGCCACGAGCATATACTAATTTATATGCATATATTCATTGGATTTAATTTTCCAATTTAATAAACTTTTTTTCAAGACATCACTCGATTAATTAACATAATTTATCTCACTAAATTATCAATTGCAAGCACACACTTTTGTGCAGGATTATTTATGAACATCTTATCCTCATATAATTAAGAATCAATTGAATTAGCATAAGATTCTGTGAAGAAACAATTTTTATGTGCACAAGTTGCAATAAACAAACACTCAAGCACAAAAGTCCCAAACCTCAAAAATATTTCCAAACAAATGTTTTTTCCCTTCGAATCACTCGCAAATCAATAGGTACATTGGCAAGAAACACCACAAAAAAACCAATAATTGTGACCTAAATTTACAAGATAATTGAAGTTTTATGCTGATGAAAATGATAAAATTGTTCTAATTTTGAAAATGGTGATATATTCTGACCTTAATTTTTTATGACCACTAGAACTGCTGCCGGCCTCCCCCGGCAACGTTTCCGGCCCATGCACCGCCTCCACCTCCGTCCATTGGGAGTTGACCGTTGACCATATTCAGCGGCAAATTCAAGAATGGCTGCCCCGGACCCGGATCCGGAAACTGACCTCCAACTCCGCCCCCGATGTTAAGCTGCTGAGGCGGAGGCAGAGGCTGCATCTGGATCCCGTCCTCCTCCTCCAACGGCAGCCGCTCATACGCGACGTTGGTGAAGGAGGAGGCGATGATTGTGACCGGGCCGGCAGCAATCAACGCTCCAACGACATTCCCACCAACCACCTGGCCCTGCACGCCGGCGAGGTAGACGCTCAGGCTGGTGGCCCCCGGCGGCGCCGGCGGCGGGAGGAAGGAGCCGGAGAGGGACAGGATCTCGAAGCGGCCGTGGAGCGTGACGACGCCGCCGCCGCCGGCCTGGCGGAGGCTGACGTTGGTGACGGTGCCGGTGCAGCTGAGGATGCAGACGCCGCGCTGGCGCCGCCGCGCGTAGGTGGCTACGGCGTCGAAGACGTCGCAGCCGCTGGCGATCTCGAGGATGTGGGCCCGGAGGGTGTTGGCGCTCTCTCGGGTGATGATTACCGGGGGCTTCGGCTTGTTCTTCGACCCCGGGGGCCGGCCCCGGGGGCGCCGCCCCGCCATGTCGCCGGAGGAGGAAAAACAAAGGGGGAGAAAGGAAAGGTTGAGGAAGGAGGAGAGGAGAGAGAGGGGGCAGTACCTAAAGCATAAGAAGTAGTATAAATTATTACATCGTGTGCTGGTGATTATAATATAAATAGCAATATGTGAATATGTCAAGCTTAAAAAGTGATTAGAGATATAGATGAATATATGACTAGAGATAGGATTTCTGTCCTGCTCCCCGACCATAATAATAGCTTTTATCGTTTTCTACTTCAACTCAACTTATCATCACATGAAAATATTAAATTACCTTTCAAATTTTAATTATATGTAATAAACTATAATTACAATATTTGAAGTAGTTTAAAAGTATTTGAAATGATGTTGATAGCAATTTTGAGTTTTGTTGTTTTTTATTTTGAGTTAGTTAGTTTGTTAGTGCTAGATTAATATGACATCAATTGCAAATATTCGATGAACCAAAAAATAACCGCGTGCGGGAAAGTGGAAATAAAAATTGAGTGTCGTCAATTTCAATAGAGGAGTATTGGCTATTGTCTAAGATTGTTTTAATTCAAATTGCTTTCGTAAATCAGCATTAATACTAATGAATGATATTCATGTGCGCACTTTAACAAAATCGATTTATTTAGTGGTTGAAGTGTGGAGTCTTATAATTATTAGAATTTGGATGTATAGATCTGGAGACTTTTATGGTCAAATTATGATTAAGCTTATTAGGATTTTTTTTCATGTTTATAAATTCCTTCTATTATTGTAATTAGAGATTGTATCATACTCTTTTTATAAATTTTCCATTGAAAGATCTTTGGTTTGATAGCGCTTCCAAATGTAATCTTTAAAAAATGAATTGTGTAACTAATTCTCATTTTTTTTATTTCACTTTTTCTCGGCTTTGTGTGTAATTTCCCTGCGACTAATATCGGGATATACATGTTCGGACGAAGCAAAATTAGGTTTTTTGATGATGCAAATAGATAATTACCTTCAAGTAGATTCTACGGATGGAAGAATCTTGGTTACAGAAAATCTTTCAGTAAATTCCTTATATAAGAAAGGTAAGGTTCACAACCTAGATATATAGATGTAAATAATTTATTCTCTTTTTCTCGACTCTGTGTGTAATTTCCCTACGACTAATATCTGGATATACATGTTCGGACGAAGCAAAATTAGGTTTTTTGATGATGCAAATAGATAATTACCTTCAAGTAGATTCTACGGATGGAAGAATCTTGGTTACAGAAAATCTTTCAGTAAATTCCTTATAAAGAAAGGTAAGGTTCACAACCTAGATATATAGATGTAAATGATTTATTCTCTTTTTCTCGACTCTGTGTGTAATTTTCCTACGACTAATATCTGGATATACATGTTCGGACGAAGCAAAATTAGGTTTTTTGATGATGCAAATAGATAATTACCTTCAAGTAGATTCTACGGATGGAAGAATCTTGGTTACAGAAAATCTCTCAGTAAATTCCTTATATAAGAAAGGTAAGGTTCACAACCTAGATATATAGATGTAAATAATTTATTCTCTTTTTCTCGACTCAGTGTGTAATTTCCCTACAACTAATATTTGGATATACATGTTCGGACGACGCAAAATTAGGCTTTTTGATGATGCAAATAGATAATTACCTTCAAGTAGATTCTACTGATGGAAGAATCTTGGTCACAGAAATCTTTCACTAAATTCCTTATATAAGAAAGGTAGGGTTCACAACCTAGATAGATGTGAATAATCTATCGTGAATGATTGCATTGTCGATTGGGAGACTAATGACACTAGGTTTGGTACCATAAACCCGAAGAATCCTAACATTAACTACCCAAACCCGTACCCGAACCCATAATTTCGGGTTTCGGGTATTGGGACTGGATCGGGAATACCCGAAACCCGCGGATTAAATTTCCAGGCCTACTCATAAGGATTAAAATTAAAATCCATAGACGAAATCCTAATCAGATTTGAAATTTTCAAACTATAAACTTTCTCTACTTATAAATTGCTCCGCTCATTGTATCGTAGAGTACATCATATTATACTACTCCACTATTTAGTAATTTTCTAGATATTTTTGGCTCGATAGTACTTCAGGATATAATCTCGTATTTTTTTTATTACTTTTTCAAGATGCACAGTATTATTGATTTATTTCCCACAATTGGATATGTAATTATGGTTAAAACTCTAACACTACTGATTCTAGTTATCTAGTAAAAGTTTGTTTTCATTAAATAAGCGTCTCATTTAACACTTTAATTATATATCTGCATTATTCTTCTAACGTTGGAGTACCTTTATACAACCAAAGGTGGGATTAAAATAATATCACTAGGGACCTTATGATGTGATTAAGTTAAAAAAAGAGTAGCGTGGCCTAATGTTGTTTGGTCTTTTCCATATTTTATAATTGGGGTAATATTAAACATTTGGTGAGGTTAACGAACTCAAAATAATATTGAACGACATACATCTGAGGCCCTTATTCTATTTGATAATAGGATACACTTATCCTAACAATATAATTAAAAAAGATTAGATCCGATAAGTGACTTTTCAATTAGTAATTACTGATTTCTACGCCTTGATTTTGTTGTCTCGTGAAAGTTATTATACTAAGATTTATGTTAACGTGAAAGAAATTAAACGATACTAATAATTACTTTATGCTCTACCTTTATCTTTACGTACTAGTACTTTAGTTTATTTTAATTATATATGCAATGATATTTAATTATTTTCATATACTTCATGAGTTCAAATAGCTTTATGGCACAGGGGAAATTTTGTTACATCAGTTAGGATTTTTACTTTACGATATGACGCTCAATGATTATAATGATGAACGCAAAGTTAATTAAATTCTTGGGCATTTATCGTGTGTTTTATTCATAGCTAAACCCCGCAGTCCACAATAAAGAAAAACCGGCCGATATTTACTTTAAACTTAAAATAAATAAATAAAAAGCTATAGATGTTTATGCCTTTTGATTCTCAGATTAATTATGGTTATTTAAATTATATTTGAAGTTAAAATTTTCCAATGATTTTCAACAGCATTTTTTTCGACGTACTTGGACGAGTTCTCAGCATCGTGCAATACCTTTTGGAATTCAAATTGTCAGAGATTCTCAACATTATTTTTTCAATTTATGTTTAAATCTTTTTAATCAAGTACTAATTTATAATAGTAGGCTTCATGTTATGCCTAAGTATGTTACATCAAATAATTTTTTATGTTCCTTTTATAAAATTTAATTATAATCTAATATAGAAGTACATTTTTTTGTAATCTCGTTTTCACTCGTGGTTAGTATGTAGTCTTTTGTAATTATGTAGTAATATTTGAAATTTTGAGAGTTTATTTAAATTAAAAATTTAACAATTTTATATTTTTATAAAAGTGGATATGAATAAAATAGATATGGAAGAGAAAAAATAAGCGATGTGACAATATATGGTACAAACTCTCATTAAGTGAAGCATTTTCTAGTTGATAAAAATTTAATGTAATTTGTTTTGTGAGTTAAAAAATAGGTAATTAAGTGGAGAAAGTTATATGATTTTAATTTTAAAAAATATACTATCAATTTAATGAGATATTATAGAAAAGAAAATGTATCATTTTGAATCGGATGAATGAAGTATATATCTAACCTAATTTTTAGTCTCAATATTGTGTGTATTCGAAGTCTTAACTAAAACTAATATACACGTAAATAGTATCGGTTGTAGTTAAGTGATGGCTCGACGTATTGTAGCGAATTCTCTAATAAACTATTTACACGTAAATAGTACTAGTTGTCGTTATTTATGTCATGATGTCGTTAGTGCCCTAGAAAATTATTGAATCGTAAATAGCATTGGTTGTAGTTTATTTATGGCTCGAATGTCGTTAGTGCTTTAATAAACTATTCAGACGGAAATAGCATTGATTGTAATATATTTATGGCCCGACAGTTGTAGTAGTACTCTAATAAACTATCTGACGTAAACAGGATTGATTGTAAGTTACTATTTATGACTCGAATGTCGTGAGTGCTCTAATAAATTATTCTGACATAAATAGTATTGGTCGTAGTTTATTTATGGTTTGATTGTCGTTAGTGCTTTAATAAATTATTCCTATGTAAATAGAATCGAACTCTAGTTTATTTATGGCTCGATTGTCGTTAGTGCTCAAACACCCCCTCTAATAAATTATTCTGATATAAATAGTATTGGTCGTAGTTTATTTATGGTTTGATTGTCGTTAGTGCTCTAATAAATTATTCCTATGTAAATAGAATCGAACTCTAGTTTATTTATGGTTCGATTGTCGTTAGTGCTTAAATCAACTATTCGGACTGTAGTTTATTTATGGCTCGATTGTCGTTAGTGCTCAAACACTATTCAGACGGAAATAGCATTGATTGTAATATATTTATGGCCCGACAGTTGTAGTAGTACTCTAATAAACTATCTGACGTAAACAGGATTGATTGTAAGTTACTATTTATGACTCGAATGTCGTGAGTGCTCTATATTACTCTTCAGATATTATAGCAACTTACACAAGAAATATGGGACATAGAGATTAATATAGTCAAAAATTGAGGCAGGTAAAAGACAGTCAGATGTTAATTCGATTCTATCCCAACTTATCTCTGAGTGTGCACAGAGATGAGGTCACGTGAGTGGAGTGTAAAGTCAAATGCAGAGATAGATTTCATAGCTGTTGAGCACGAGGCAGCAGTCCCTTTCATATGCAATCGGTCAAACCTACGTTTGACCGCCCCTCCACGTGCCCTCTCCCACTTCTTACGCTTTCTCACAAAATTCACAACCTCAATTATGTGTTATAAATTCTTTTTACTTCTTTAATTGTAAACTTATTTCAGATTGATATGTTAATTTTTTATTTCATTTTTCAACTATCGCCTAATTTCATGTTTAATTTTTGATTTTATTATTTTATAAGTTAAAATAAATAACTTAATATGACATTAATTTAATACTACCAAAAATTACACGATTCTTCTTCCTAAAATTGCATAATTTAAATTTCAATGTAGAAATCTAAATGAATTGTTTCGGAAGATTTATAGAAACAGTGGTAATAAAATTTTAGAATTATGAAAAAACTCACCTCCACCCCACATTGGAGTGCGGTTCAACGCACTGCAACGTGGGATCTAGCCGCACCACAAGTGTGAATCATGGCCTGAACCAGACCCCTACTTTTGCAGTCTCGCCACATTGTTTACACTACCATTATTGATGCAAGTGTTTGCTAGCTAGCTCTAAATGTTTGAATACTCAGTTGTTCAATTTATAATAAAATAGCATCATAAAAGGCAATAATAATTCATTTAGAGCAGTGGGACGACATATATTGTGGAGCTATAATTAAGTGGAATACTCTTTTGAAAGATGTTTTTGTTTGGAAGAATGCTTTTCTAGAGTTAGTTTTACATAATGATTAATTTATGGGCCACACCAACGCAAGTACTTGAAAACAAAATTTAGTGATGAATAATGATGTGATTTTTTTTAAAAGAGGTAGACGCGCATTGGCATTAGCTTTTCATTCTAAATTTTGAACTTGAAATATTGTGACAATAAGTTTAATGGAGTATGATTTTTATGATAGAATAGCTTTTGTACAACGATTCAATAAAATACTAAAAATTCGATCATATTTTATAAATAAAAGCGAAAAAAATATTGTGACAATAGGTTTAATACTTCAATGTTCAGGGAGTTAATTTGTTAATTAAACTTCGGAGCTTATTGTCATACTCCCTATGTCCCACTTTAAGAGTCCCAGCTGAGATCGGCACGGGTTTTAAGAAATATATAAAAAAAGGTGAAAAAAGATAGTGAAATATGGGTTAATTTTATTTGCTTAGTTAATTTTATTTTGGAACATCGAAGTTTGGTTTATATCACCTTCCCGTATCAAATTCACGTATAGCAGGCCCGTATAACTCTAACCAATAATTAAACTCCGGAAAAACATTCTTGCAAAGATTAATTAGAAAATTTTAATGGGGTAAGTTTAATTTTTATTGTGAATGCAGTGATTTTATACATTCAATGAAGACATAGTTTTCATAATAACACGTAGTTTTATGCAATGATATATACTCCTACTTATCATTTGTAGGTGAATTGAAGTAGTTGGTGATTGTATTTATGTATGAATAGTCTAATATGTTATAGATATTTAATCAATATATTATATTTACGCACTTTTAATTTTACACATTCAATTCAATGAAGGCATAGTTTTCGCAATAACACGTAATTTGTTATATTAACTCTACTAAATATAATATACTACTCCGTGATTTTATAATTACGAGAATGGGTTATAAGTAGTACTCCCTCCGTCCCAGATAATTCGTCCCAGTTCCTTTTTTACACTCATTTTGCAAAAATAATAATAAATAGTTAAAGTGGAGAGAAAGTAAAGTAAAAGAGAGAATAATGTAGAGAATAGTCTTATCTACATTATTGTTTCTCTTATTTTACTTTCTCTCAACTTTACCTATTTATTACTCCCTCCGTCCCACTTAAAATGCAACATTTGAGAATCGGCACGGGATTTTATGTAGTGTTATTTTGTGAGTTAATGAAGAGAGAGTAAAGTAAGAGAGATGAAAAAGTAGAGATAGAGTTGTTTCCATTTAAGGAAACGTTTCATTTTTAATGGGACAACCGAAAAAGGAAAACGTTGCATTTTTAATGGGACAGAGGGAGTATTATTTTTGCAAAATGAGTGTGAAAAATGAATTGGGACGAATTATCTGGGACGGAGGGAGTATGTAGTTTTATTTTTGTTAGAATGTAGGACATACATAATAAACACTAATTTTCTTAATATACGTGCATAACTTTAGTGCAATAATATAACAGAACATGCCAACCAAGACAAATTGAATTGCCTTTCTAGAAATATAATTGATTGTACGTACAAAACCTAGTGAGCTTTTTCTTCAGGTATAGTGAGCTTTATCCTTGCGTAAAGTACTTGATGAACGTGAAAAAACTATATACATATACAACAAGCATTTTGGCAAATATACTAGTACTATATGTTTACCGGCAAGCATTTACCGAGCAACAAGTAATAAATAAATCAATAAACAACAAAAGTCATGTGTATATTATAAATCAATTCATTTGACCTATACAGGGGAAATTCGAATGTAATCCAAAATGATATGTTATTGATTTTTATGAAAATTAAAACGCTTAAGCCAAAGTTCAGCGAGTTATAAAAACATATGTATCATAGTGCAAAACCAACAAGATGTTTGAAACAGCCTACCAAAGATTAGGGACGCAAAGAACAACAAAAGAAAGCAAAAGAATTAAAGACAATTCATAGCCCCAAAAAAGAAGTAAACCAACACAAAAATTCACTGCATTACCGAGATAAATACACACAATAATGCCACAAGAAAAGGAAAAAACTAGGTGTATTTTAGAAACGAAAATGGAAGAATCACTTGCCCTATTATTAGTAGTCAAATGGGTTGGGTCGGCGAGGACCGAATAGGTGAAGGCCTAGCCCGATCCTGCCCCATTTCAGAAGCGGGTTGAGTCATGCTTTAATAAATATACTCCCTTCGTCCCATAAAAATATGTGCATTTTTCATTTTTATCCGTCCCACAAAAATATGTGCATTCCACTTTTGCAAAGTTATCAATTAATAATATAGGTCTCACTATCTACTAACATTACTTTAACTACCATTCCACTGATTTTTTCAATCTACTTTCAGTTACAATTTATAAAATTATGCCGAGTCAAAATGTAATAATTAATGTCAAATGGACGGAGTGATATAACAAAGTTTGTATAATACTCTCTCCGTCCCACTTTAGAAGTCCCGGTTAATCATATTTGGGTGTCCCACTTTAGGAGTTCAGTTGAATAAGCCTCATATTTCACTAACTTTTTTTCACTCACATTTTATTACTATAAAACTAATATATAAAAGTAAAATCAACATTCCACTATCTTTTATCACAAACTCTTCTTTACATTTATTAAAGTTCGTGTCAAACTCAAATGAGACTCCTAAAATTAGACGAGAGAGCACTAAATATGAATTGTTGGTTTTCTTTATTAAGAAGAGGAATATGTAAATAGTAAAAAAGAATAATTATTAGATGAGTAGTAGGTAAAGTGTTGGGACATAAAGCTGTAAGAGCCTCAGTTCTCAAAACCTTAAAAACCCCACCCCCACAATTTCCGGGCACCCTAACCTATGCTAAGTCCCTTCTTTTTGTATCAAATTCATACATGCCCACGCCACAAACTCCACTTGCATTCATTTATTTCCCACAATATAATCTATTTTATTCGGCCTTCTGTCACATTCTGCAAGCTGCCAAAATTACATGCTTTCTGCTAAAAGGAGAAAAAATTACACAATTAGGGTTTTCTGATCTAAATCCAATCTGCTTTCAGAAAGATCTACCAGTCCCTTCATACTATCATTTCAATCCTGTCTACATCACAAGTCACAATCACTCTTTTGCATACACCATTATCTTAATTAAGACTATATATATAGCGAGTATTATTTCACATCAAATAATTAAATACTCACAATTTAGTTAATTGAAAGTGTCGTGAGCTGTATAAGAATACACTTTTTTTATTGAGTTCAAAGATTAGAAGGTCACTATAAATGGATGTGTACAGATGTTGTGAATAAAACTAAAGAAAATTGTGACAAATATATGGTGGACAGAAAGTGTACTAGTACTATTTGTTTGGTCTATTACCTGAAATTTATACTCATTCAGTCCATAAATTAGTTTTTCGTTAAACTATAACATTTTTCAAAAATAGATTGTTCAGACTATTTGAAGAGAAAATAAATAAATTGTTGTTTTTATGCGTTTTGACAAAAATAGAAATAATTATACATGGGGTGTGTAGATTTGGGGGTTTCTATATTCTATAATTATTAATTGCTTTCTGGATAGTAACGGACAGCTGCTAATTAATGTGGTCTATTCCAAGTTTAAGTGCTAATTCTGACCATTGAAATTAGGATTTATTATAATATGAAATATTTTAAATTATATTCGTTGAACACAAAGGTGAGAGGGTGTGATTGTTGTGTTAACTTCTGTTTCTATTCTTTTTTCTTCTTTGTACATAAAAAATGGCTTCTCCTTAATTAATAATTTGATGCAGTAGTTGGTTAGTAGATTTCATGATTTGGAGAGTGGAAATTAAGAACTAAGTACTACTATATTTTAATGTTTCATTAGGGAGCAATAGATTATTTTGGTACTCCTTCTTTCAGTAATTAATTCAAAATAATCGCGATGTTGTCATTATTTGACAGAGTTAATTTTATCAATGTGAGCACACTCACCTCTTCATTTGAAACGGTCAACTATGCTTTGTGCCAGCGACACATATTAATGCCATAGAAATATTTATGCCAATATGAATTTCAGTGTGAACGAAGATGTTTTCTTTATTTTATATGTCAAATCTCAAACAATAAAATTCTACCTTCTTTTAAAAAACCATTCTTACAAGGTTGACCTCATTGTAACAACTAACAACAATGCTTTTCTATATCAAAATTATTTTATTGAGTCGCTAATTTAAAATTGTTATTTAAATTCAAGTCAAATAACCTCAAAATTATTGTACAAAATAATTGCAGTTCTTGTCGCCGCCAGGTTGATTTCAATGCGACGAATCTTGCATCATTTTTTTTTTATAATTCCATGTAAAATACGTGTACGAATAATAACATTGCTAGGTAATAGTTTTAATTAGTAAGTTAATAGGAATGTCAAAATTATCACGATTATCATATAAAGCGAGCTACCGTGAGCATTATATAGTTTGTCACATGCAATATTAAAATTGCAAATTTTACCATGATGTTTAACTACAAGAACTAACCATTAAAATTGCAAATTTTACGATGATATATATAAATAAAATAACAACGGATCCAGATGGAATCGGCCACCTCCGTGAATGGGGACCGAAAAATTCAATTAAATATATATAGCTTTCAGAGTTGTCATCAATTCCACAATTCCGCAACTCATCGACCATTGCTAGCAGCGATGATCATTGCACCACATCTACCTTTTGATGTCAGCGACCACCTTATTCACAGTGTTTCGTCCACAAGCTCTATTTCCCTAATCTGCCAACGACACGAACACCGGCGCAAATACAAAAATAATTTGGACAAAAATATTAGACCTAATTAAGTTTTTGGTCTTTTCTTAGAGGTACAGTAACGACCCCTCAATCCGCAAAAAGTTAGCTTCTCAATTCACAACTTGGAAAGATTATTTCAAAGCAAATACTGTCATATTTTTCATTCTTGCAAATCAAATATGACTCGTTTGAACACTTGCGCTAAATTGTCCCCATGCGCCTTAATTTATCATTAATTAACAACTTTTCTTGATAATCTCAAAACCATGTCACCATCCACCAATAGGAAGGCGTTTACGGACTCAAATAAAGTTATTAATTCCTCCTAATCACATTACTTAAAATCCGAGGTCCCCACCATGTTTCATACCTAAACAATATTATATTTTTTAATACATGGTACTAATGCTAAATGTAGTTGTGGGTGCACCAATCACAATGAACCGTTGAAATAAACAAGTCTACGATTTTATTTCAAACTATGTAGAATGCAAACGATGAGTGAAATTGTAATCAAATTACTTATTTGATGTGCGTTTTGGAGTGATTTCACTACAAAAGAAAGTGAGAAATTGATAAAGATTAGTGCACCTGTCACACCATATAGGGTGAGTTTAAAAATATTCTTGGTCTAATTAGGGTGAAAGATTGGTCCATTTAGATTTATTGGTTATACCAACTTTTGTACTGATTTTAAGCAACTCCAAGGTTTTGTCTAAGTGATGGCAATTATATCAACAGCTAGATGTGGACCTTGATTTTATCAATTATATTATAAAACATTCAACTTTAGTATTTAACCCCATCCACTCAATATTTTTTTCTTTTCGAAAAGTAGACTTTTAGATAGCATCACTAGGTAGTGAATATAATTAATATATACTGGGTTTTGATGTTGAGCATGAAATGAGAGGTTTAGACTGCATAACCATAAAACATGTTCGTAATTAAATATGTCAGTATTTGAAAAGGAATAAAAAGAGGATATAAATAAGAATATTTTTTTAAGAATATGTACTATTTTTGGAATCATTTGGAGATCTATTGATGAGGAAGAATAGTGATTGAAATGCCTAGATTTTAGCATGATTTAATCCAGCAATCATTAGATTGATGATTAAGTACATTCAACTTTTGATTTAAAAACATGTGCATTTCTTAATTCGCAAATTTAGAAATAGCAGTGGAGGTGGATATGAAGATGTCGCATTATTCTATTTAAAGAGGGCAAATGAATTGATTATATTGAAATAAATTAAATAATCAGCGTAGGTAGTACACTGTACACAGTTGTTTATGTATTCCCCCTAAAAGGGTAACTGATTATTAAATTTATTAAAATACTATAGTATGTACCCTGTCGAATTTCGACGACAATCGTTTGGCGCTATAATTTATAAATATATACTCAAAGGAATTTCTATATTGTTTTCGCATAATTGAAAATAAAAATTGACATCTAATCATTATTTCATTTGGAGCTTGAAAATTGTGGGTTATTTAATTTAAAACTTGAAATATCAGAACAAACTTGCAATCAACATAATCTAGTGTTGATTTTGAAAGACCATATATAACTGAGTTCTTAAAGGGACGAATAATTGTGATCTCCAATACCGATTTACAAAAGAAAATTTTAAATTTGAAAGGTATACATAATATGAAATATGCTAGGAGTTTTTGCTATTAATGAAAAGATTCAACAGATTTTAATTTCCTTTAATTTTATAACATGTTAAATGCACCCACGCACGTTAATACATTATTTAAAGAAGTTCTTCACAACAAAAGTAAAGAAAAAAATCGAAGACGTTAGTAAAACGTATGCTCAATTTGATATAGTGTTAGGCCCATTTAAGGTCACCCAAAACGCAATACATGTTCTTATTGGGCCTGAAGCTTTAATTTATTGAACAAATTATGTTGATGCGTTATCATATTCTTAAAAATAATTTCGACATATAACACACCTCTAAAACATATAAATGACAGATCTGAAAAATATCTGATTATAATTTTTTTTATATTTTATGAAATAGGAGTAAAATTTTTAAACTACCGATAAACTATTAAATCAATAATTTATTATTTTTAATAAATACTACTCCCTCCGTCCCAGATAATTCGACCCAGTATTCCATTTTTTGTAGTGGACCTCATATTCCACTAACTCATTCCTACTCATATTTTATTATAAATCTAATACTTTAAAAGTAGGACTCACGTTCCACCAACTTTTTCAACTCACCTTCCATTAGATTTCTTAAAACCCGTGCCGGGTCAAAGTGTCCCAAATTATCTGGGACGGAGGGAGTATACTGTATTGATTTAAATAATTTTGGATAGCATGTTATAATGCATGTGACGAGTTTTATCAGTCAAATTATACTGCGGCATTATTGACACCAAAATGACTATTTTTATCTCCGTCCCAGCTCAAGTGATAGATTTTTTTTTGCCGTTGTTTTGTGGAGATAATAATAAATAGTTAAAGTGGAGAGAAAGAAAAGTAAGAGATTGAATAATATAGAAAAAAGTCGTATATAGATTATTCTATTAATTATTTTACTTTTCCTCTACTTTAATTATTTGTTACTCCATCATTTTTCTCAAACAGGTGCCAAAAAGCAGTTAATCAGGTGAGAAAGTAATTAGAATACTTGTATATATCTATTAATCAATTAAATACAGAGAGGGTAATTAGAATACTTGTATATCTCTATTAATCAATTAAATACTATCTTCTGTATTAAAGGACTATTAATCAATTAAATACAGAGAGGGTAATTAGAATACTTGTATATCTCTATTAATCAATTAAATACTATCTTCTGTATTAAAGGAGGGTGAAGAGATAAGATTGCACTCCAGAAAAGCATTAAATACTTGTATATCTCTATTAATCAATTAAATAGAGTACTATCTTTTGTGTTAGAGGGGGGTGAAGAGATAAGATTGCACTCCAGACAATATATCCCAGTATGGTTGAAATTTTTCAAAAATAAATTATATGGTTGAAATTTAGAGATTAAGTTTCCTTTTCAAGTATTGAACAGATAGATTTTCCTTTGCTGGTAATGGTAATACATTGGAAAACATAAATGACTATAATAAATCTAGTAACAGCTGTGAAATTGCAAATTTTGACCGGTAGGAGTCGGTTCATATATTGAATTAAATTAAATAAATACTAAAATTATTAATATGCGAATCTATTATTTATACAAAATGGATTGGAACTTTAGAATGTACTTAACTCATATCCATATTTGAAATAGTTGGTAGTCAATGTTCACGCAGATACACACTGACATTCTTAATGATATGTTTGGAAGGGGTGATAACTCATCTAAGGATGGATCTATCACCCCTACCTAAAATTATATACTATTAAATTAATTTACCAAGTGTTAATAATTATGGAGAACTAATTTTCTGGGGCCTGCATCTATATATTGATGCGCACATGAACTTGCTTCCCCATCCTTAGTAATCAGGAAAAAAAACCACTAATCAGTCATATAACAGAACAATAATTCCTATGTAGTTCAATCTTCTAAAGTCAGTATATAGACACCCCTAAATTTGATACGAACTCTAAATTTGATGGTACTATAATTTGATATACTTACATATGAATATTATTTACATGACACCCCTAAATTTGATACTAACGGTAAACTGACAATTTACCAAAAATATCATAACCTTATTTGATATTTGATATTTCTATGGATTTTGCAACTCAACAGTCAACATGATTTTGGAATTTATGAACAGGGCTGGCCACGGCTCATGTCCAGTATGAGCCGGCTCAAGCCCAATCCGAAACAAAGCAGGTCTTGATTGGGCTAATTATTGAAGTGGACTTTAATTGTATCATTTTTCAAACTCACTCAGCCCAACCCAATCCAAAATAAGACCATAATTACAAATCCTATTTATCTTCTAATTTTAATAAATTTAATCATGTTTAGTCGTTAATTTATATTTTTTTAAAATCCTATTTACATCCGATTATTGAAAATAATTATAATAAGATGATAAATTTGAATATAGATATTTATTTTATAGTATAATTTTAAAATCATTCAATAAATATATATGATTATAAGTAAATAAGTAAATTATAAAATCTTATAAATAATTTAATTCTTTAACTATTTTTTATTTTAATAGTATATAAAAAATAAAAAATATAAAAAATTAAAATAGATTACTTCATCCATCCATCACGTAAATTAATACCCCCTCCGTCCCTAGAGAATATACACTTTGGGATCGGCACGAGTTTAGTGTAAAATTGGTAAAGTAAGAGAGAAAATGTAATTAAAGTATTGTTAGTAGAGAATGGTCTCACCTTATTATAAAGAAGACTTTTTAAATTAGAGTGCATATTCTTGTGGGACGGACTAAAAAGGAAAGAGTAGATATTCTTGTGGGATAGAGGGAGTACTATTTTGGCTCAGCACGGGTTTTAAAAAATTGCTTAAATTTGTGAATAAAAGTAAATGGAGAAAGTAAGGAGTATCTAAGAGCACCTCCAGTGGGACGGACTTCCTTCGCCCTTCCCGTCGACCTTCCCAAAAACACCTCCTGCCACGTCATAAGGACTTCCCACCCTCCTGCCACGTCATAAGAATTAAAAAAGAGAATTACAAGCTCTAAACATCGTTTCATTAAAATAGTGGTAATCTAAACATCCTTACGGTGCTTTTGGGATCGGCGGTATCTTCTTCTTCACGTCGTTCTCTGATACACTACGTGACATCCAACCAATTGAAGTGAAATTTTTGCCAGATTTTGTCAATTTTAAGTCAATCATTGTACGAAATCATACTAACCTTTTCCGTCATGCCTCGCCGATCCAGAAGCGTCGACCATTGTTGAAGTAGGCTTTTGGATCACCCTCCTCGTTGATTTCAGAATCGTATTAGTATGACATAACGTTACTATCAATTATCTTTGCCCACTTTTGCCTCCAAATTCGCTGCATCAAGACGAGGTTAATACTCTTCAATAAACAACAATTGTGTAGTTGATATACAATCACAATAAAATCAAGTCATGATTTATTTTGTCTGACTTTTTCCAGAATTAGTAACATCTCTTGCATTTGCTACCCCTTTTTCACTTTTTGCAGAGATTTTTTTTAGGATGCTGTATATGAAGCATCAATAATTTAGTGCTTAACATTTACACAAACAAATCAGATTATGAAAAAACACACGAACAAAGAGTGCACAAAAAGAACTACTATACGTAAGGTCCAAACTGAGAGTGAACGAACAATAGCAACAGAGCAACTAGCAAGGGAGGAGGCGAAGTGGCGGGAAGACGACGATGTCGACGTGGCTAAGGAGACTTCGGTGTAGCTCGGAGGTTGGCGAGGAGGAACTGCTTGGCGCAGACGGAGCAGCGGTGGAGAGGAGCGCTTAATTGAAGTTCCCCCGCCGCAGCAGCAACTCCACAGCTTTCGCCAAGCCGTCAACAATCAATAAATATACCAATGATTTCCAATTTATTCTCGTGAATAACCTAATGGGATGCGATATTTGCTTCACACAAAGGCGGAATCCACCACAAACCGCAATCAGAGGCGTTTCCCGCCAGGTGTTCGACGTTTTGCCTGACTCAGAACCATCTCCCGAAATTGACGAGCAAGAACGGCTCTTGCTCGTCAATTTCTACTTCTGCTGCGAGAATTGGGGAAAAGGTGGATTGGATAAAAAAACCGGAAAATATACGATCTTTGTATATGGTAAAAGCGCCGAACACTTCTTGTTTGGAGGTCGGAGTCGGGGAAAACAGGCTTAAATGGTATTCGGAAAAGCTGAGAGATTGTGGCATTGTGCAGCTGGAATGTGTTTTAGAGAAGGCAGAGCGATTCATGGCTGTATTGTTCGAAGAGGGACTGAGCCTGATGTGCATCTCTGGGTTTCTTTGATTAACTTCTACGCAAAATGTCGGGCGTTGGAGTGTTCGTGCCGTGTGAAATGAGGAGGGATGATGTGAGGCCGAATGAGTTCACTTTGGCCACTGTGCTGAAGGGCTGCTCGCTGTCATTGGATTTGGATTTTGGGTAGCCATTGTGATACGAGCAGCGTATCTGCCACACCATTGAAGGATCCAGTCAATGAGGCTGACCCATCAACAAGCAAGAGCCCAAAGCCAGCCCAAGTTGTGAATCATCTTGAAGACAACGTACCTGCTTTGATTTAGAGTTGGTTAGTTAGTGGATTAGTTAGTTATTAGTGTTATCATCTTCTTTAAATAGTTGTAAGCCCGTTATGGCATTTTCATCAAGCAAGTAATAGCATATTCCCTTTTCTTAAATTTTCCAAGTTTTCTTCTTCAATTTTCGTACTGTAGATTTTGGGAGTCAGAATCCACTCAAAGAGATTCAAGATCATAACACAGTGCACGCGGAGGTGGTTAAGGTTGGCCTTCTATTAGAAATGGGACACTCACCCCTTAAAAGGCCTCATAAGGGGGAGGGTTATCCACACTTAAAGAGAAGAGATAGGATCATCACCAAGCCGACTTGAAATTAAACAGCTAAACGCAGATCCACGAACGATAAAACAATTAAACATCATCAACATCAAGGTCGACTCCAAAAGTGAAGTTCGACGGTGAAAACAAGCAAAACAATTGAAATTAAAGGTAATTGTATCTTCGCCCTCACTAGGACGGTGTTGCCAAGCACGAAATTTGCTAGAAAGTACCCCTCCGATCACGACTACCCCAGATCCATTCTCAAGTGTGTGTAAAGTGTGTGAGCTAAGAAGAGTGAAAAACTATCTAAAAAACTAATCTCCCTTTTCCGTTGCATGCTCTTCCATATATATAGGCGTTTGAGTGGGCCCAGCGAGGTATAGATAAGACTTTGTTGCCCTCAGCTGTAGACTCCTCTGTCACGCCAACTTTCCTTGTAAATCCTGCTCACTTCGTTCCTTTCCTTCGCTAGACCATCTCCTTCAGTATTTCCTTGATCTAGCGATTTTCTTCACACACCTGGCTTAGGAAACGTGTTAGACCCAAAGCAAATTATAACATTTTTCGCACATTACCGATGCATGAAATTAGCCTTATCAAACTGCTCACACTTAAACCATACTTGTCCTCAAGTATAAAGACAAGAAAAAGAATAAGACAAATTTCAAGCGAGGTTATCTCTTGACCGACTCCTAGACCTAGACACAAGAAAAACTAAGAAAATATAAGAAAATCATACAAACACGTAAAACACATATACATGAGCTAGTTTCAATTTTAGGCATCTGTCCCCACAAGATTAAGGTCAATCCAATAGTTTGCACTCCTCCAAATAGGCCCTTTCCCTTCCTTTACCTAGCCGATCTGTCAGCTTGTCAAGATAGCTTTCTACTTACCCAATTGTTGGGTTCACTCGATCACTCATTCCTCACCAGGGATGTTAGGATCGATTATCTCTTAAGTTAATGCTACACCACTGAAGCGTTGGGTTATGAGAGTTTCTCCTTCCTGGGTCAGGCTATTATCATTCCTGTTTTTAGACCATTCCCCCCCCTTGGACTTCGTCCAGCTTATTCCTCCTCTTTTCTTTCTTTTTTTTTTTTTTTTTTTTTTTTTTTTTTTTTTTTTAATCTTTCTCTGGACTTTGTCCAGCTTATAACGCCTTTCCCTGGACTTCGTCCAGCTTATACCTTCATAACCCAATTCCCAATTTTTCTCCTTCATAGCTCTTCTCCCTAAGCATTCAGTGGTGGCCCTTAAACATGTGTTAGCTCATAGTTATCTGAGGTTTATAACTCACAATATAGTAGGGCTTCACAACTAAGTAAGTAGAGGCATTCTCCGTCGTTCTTGCTTCACTCAAATTGACTAGGCTTATTTAAGGAAAAAGCTTCTAAGTTGAAATGCCTCCTATCTTCAATTACTTTCACTAAAGGGATCATGCCGTATTATATCCACTGGCTCATGTGACAACACTTAAGACTAACAGACTCTTAATATGCAACACGGGTAATGCATTGACTCCTCTCCCCCTCCCACTTCACTCAAGCTTGTCCCTAAGCTATCGTCGTGAAGGGGGGAACAGAGAGATCAATGCAAAATAATAAAACAAAATAATAAAACTTCTCACACTTAGACCAAGCAATGGGCTAAGTGGGAGAAGAAACACAGAAAACATAGGAAAACAAACATAACAACAGAAAACAAAAACTTCTCACACTTAGACCACGCAGTGGGCTAAGTGGGAGAAGATATAACAAATATTAAACACATATATAACAGGTAAATTAAACGAAAAGAACGGCAAATAAAAGTTACTTGGTCAAGAGATGATTGATCACTTCTGGGGATGGCTCCCTCGAGAGCCAGACTGGGGTGGGATTCCGGGTCGGGTCACTTTCACTTTCTTCTTAGCTGGCTGCTCCAGCTCTTCTTCCTCCTGTGTTGTTTGTTTAGGTACTGGCTTTCTCACGATAGACTTTGATTTTGGTGGGGCTGGAACTTGCACGGGAATGGTCGGGGAGATCAACTGGAGCGACTGCTGTGGTCGCTTGACGGAGGGACTGCTCTGAGTGGGCTGCCTGACTTCTTCACTGCTGGACCCGGGAGTTGTCCTCGACTGGATCAAGGGGAGCGTCTGCTGCATCCACTTCAACATTTTCATTGAAAGCTCCACCGCTTCCGTCATCCTATCATTCTGTTTGGCACACTTCTCCGCCAAATCAGCAATATTTTCCCTCAGGGTCTGTACTTCCTCCCGATTTCCCATCAATTCCTTCCTTATCCCACCGAGCTCCTTTATCATTTCTCTCCTCATCATCTGCATCTCCTTTTTCACGTCCTGGACTTCCTTGCGCAGCTCTTCAACCTCTTCACTCGGCATGGCTTCCTCGGCTTCCTCCGGCTCTGCTTTCACCTTGTCTCCCAACGAATAGAAGAGAGTTTTGGTGCCTTGAGTCTGCAGCAACCCCTTGTTGAAGAAATAATCAACACTAAACACCTCTGGGGGTTCGCACATGACTACTAGCGGAGCGGCCTTGGCAATTCTCATCTCTATATTTCTCTGGAGGTAAGCGCCGATGAGGTGGCAGGTGTACATATGACGCCCCGGGTTGCTCGTCATCTGGTGGCACGCCTGCGCCAGCCAATATCCGAGGTGCACCTTAACACCCTTCGCCATGCACCATGTGAAGTAGAGATCGGTAGTAGTGAGAGCTGAATTCGCACTGCCCATCAAATTGTAGCTGACAAATGTTTGAGCAAAACGGAGGACCCGGTCTTCGATGTGGGAGGCTTTGGAGTAGCTGGATTTAAACGCCCCTGACTTAGGGTGCGTAACCAGTTCCCATGCTGTTTGGACCTTGAATCCAGGTGTGTTCTTTGGCATCCCGACCATCCTGTCGTTCCATGCCCCCTCTTCATCTTCTTCCTGGGTAAACAACCCCATCCGTAGGGACCACTCCCTAATGCTCAATTCGTACTCCTGATTGAAAAGCCTGAATGTGATAGAATCCGCGTCCAGGTCAGTGGTATTATTCAAACGAAAAGTGGAGAAAAACTCCCTTGCTAAATCCACTGGTACCCTCTCTTGGCTGTGCTGCAACAGCCACTCAAATCCTATTGCTCGGATATAGGCGCGGAATTCTTTATCACATGCAATCATCTTGAGCTCCCTCTTGCTGTACTGTTTTCCTGACTTGGCCATCTTCCCTGCGCTACATCGTTCCTTATACACTGCGATCCTCTTCTGGTCGTCAAACTGCCTCATCTCCTCCAACAAGTCTTTAGTTAGCCAAACTACCGGACGTCCCCTTCCTCAGGCTCCGATACTTCCGTTGAATGTAGATCTGACTCTGCAGAAAGCTTCTCTGGGGTTTCCCCTTCTCACTATCCAACCTTAGGGGTTGCCCCCTCGATATAAATGGGGTTCTCCCCCCAGACATCTTCTTGGGGTTGCCCCCTCGTCCATGGGTTCAGGGGTTGCGCCCCTGAAATCAATTGGGGTCCCCTCCCCCGTCTCTAGAATAGGGGTCTCCCCCTCAGCGATTCGTTCTAAAGTAGGGGTTTCCCCCTCAGTAGTCTTCTCCAACACAGGGGTTTCCCCCTCAGCCACTCTCTCCACCATAGGGGTTACCCCCTCCGCAACTTCATCTGAAATAGGGGTTTCCCCCTCACGAACTTCAACAGAAATAGGGGTTTCCCCCTCACACACTTCAACAGAAATAGGGATTTCCCCCTCACGAACTTCAACAGAAATAGGGGTTTCCCCCTCACACATTTCCCTACCCTCAAGATTAGGGCTCTCAGTTTCTTTCCCTTCTGTCTCCACCAAAGTCTCGTCATGAGCCGGTTCACCATCCTCCGACTGTTTGTATAATGCCTCCTCTTCCTCCGCCTCTTGCGAAACGGTTTCTGCATGCGGTGGTGTAGCGACTCGCGATTCTTCCTCAGAGAGATTCGCCGATTTCGCAGTCGAATCTGCCGAAATTGTTAGTGACGGTGTAGTCGGCGCAGACGGCATTAGACTGGCGGCGAATAGGGCATACACCTCCTTTGCTTTCTCTATACTTCTCACCTTCTGCGTCAACTCGGCCAACAAGATCGGGTCATACTCAGTGCCCTTGGTAGAATCCATCGGTGTAGATCTGAAAAAAAAAATGAAAAGAACTGGGCAATTTTTTTGTTAGTGTTTCGTCCGTTTTTAGAGAGAGAAAATGAATTAAGAGAGAAGGAAGAGCAAACAAAAATTTCGTCTAATTAGGAATGACTGGAGAGAGAAGGACGACGGTTGCTTTTCTGGTGAAAAGATGGTGCGGTTGCAGGCGTGATGTAAGCAACCGTACGTCTCCCATAATTATCGGCCAGAATTTGAAATTCGAAATATCTTTTCCCTCCTTGACTTCTTCCTTCAGATTCTCCTCCTGGCTAATTCCCTCGACCATGCCCTAAAAAAATAAAGAAAATGAAGGTTCCAGACCCCTAGGTCGAGGTTAGGGCATAAAATATCGGTTTCCCTTAGATCTGGTGCTTCGAAAATATTTTTTTATTTTTATTTTTTTTTTCTCTTTTTTTTTGATTTTTTTAAAAGAAAACAATTAAACTATTTACATCCGTGTTGTATTTCCGAGATTCCCTGGTTCAGTTTTGAATTTTCCAAATCATTAACTTACTCCTTGACCCAGGAATTCATCGGAAATTACCCCCGTCCTTTTAGGCAATAATAGGGAGTGTGTGTAGTGGAATCTGCGTCCACAACACAGCCCGGGAGTATCTAAGACTTTCACTCTATGACGTTTACAAGGAAAGAACTGAGTTTAGAGTGCTACCCTGGATCTCCACTGCTCCATTTGCTTGGATGCCAACGATGGTGTATGGGCCAATCCATTTAGACTTCAGTTTCCACTGGCATGAGCTTAAGCAGGGACTGAAAAAGGAGCACTTCTCTGTCCCACA
Organism: Salvia hispanica; assembly: GCF_023119035.1. NCBI lineage: Eukaryota > Viridiplantae > Streptophyta > Magnoliopsida > Lamiales > Lamiaceae > Salvia > Salvia hispanica. The sequence goes on from NC_062965.1 coordinate 5,506,037, forward strand.
TGAAGTTCCTTGACCCGGAGGTTTTTTATCATGCACCATAACTTCGTTCTTTTCTTTGTACCACATGTCAGACTCAAACGACTCCAGCCGAAGTTCCTCCAACTCTTTCAATTGTAACTTCCTCTCTTCTTCGCAAGCTGTCGGCTTCATGTTCATTTCTTTCACTGCCCAGTACGCCTTGTGTTCAATACCCAAAGGTAAGTGACACATCTTACCAAACACAAGTCTGTAAGGTGACATTCCAATAGGCGTTTTAAAAGCAGTTCTGTAGGCCCACAATGCGTCCCCGAGTCTTTTGCTCCAGTCCTTCCTTGACGGATTAGTTTTCTCCAATATCGCCTTGATCTCGCGATT